>NC_089795.1:513523-558523 GCF_040412425.1 Macrobrachium rosenbergii | reverse complement strand
GTTAGAAACATTCAGTAAAATACCTGTTTGCATCCAACTAGCACTACACTGATCACAAACTAGTTTGACTAACTCTTCGCTCTGCAATCATTCCATATAAATAATCTCACTTTATGTATTTTCCTCTTTGTTAATGCAGACAAGAAAGACGCAATCACTAATGCACTGGGAGATGTAGATTCAAATGTAAATTATGTACGCACCGGTGCATAAAAATCAGTTACATTTTTACTGATCAATAACCCGAAATAATATTTTACTGGAGAACACTACAAAGGCATTAAGTATATTTGCATGTAATACGTAGGAGGATAATACTAGAACTATTAGGTCGTGAAAAGCTCGATATTTTCACTATTTCAAAAGGAAATATTTCAAGTGTATTCTTTCCACGTCGATTTTAGGGACTTTTTTTCCTTTTTAATGCTATTTTAGCAATTTACACGGGTGTTTCCTTTGCTTTAAATAAAAGCCTACCATAACCGCTATTCTTATTGACGTAAGCGCAGTTTCAGCTTTGTATTCCCGGCTCAAGTTGCATTTCTAGACCAGCGTATTGAAGAAGAATCTTAAGTAATGGCTACGTACTCAGAAGAATAGTCCAAGACAGGAGGTCTCGCTCACACTATTCACACAAAACAGGTCTTAGGTCTTTAGACAAAAGAAACACTTCGGCGTTGAATAAATTCAGAATGACTAAAAAGTCGAGGATCAACATTGAATTGGAACTGCTGTGGTATTAAACAATTCTTATTAGAAGTAGAAAAAGAAGAGTTGTGAAAGTAAAAAAAAAAAAACCTCCTCTCTGTTTATATTGCATTTTGGCTTAGATGAAAATATATCAGATTTTCATCTTGACTGTCTTGGAACAAGAAAGTGAATCTCTTGTGAAACAACTTCTTGAAAAACGGGTGTAAATCCTCGATGATGACGTCACTCCCGGGAATAGTGATTTGCATTTGAGGAAGTTCGCCAGGCCGTGCCCCCTCCTCCCAAAAAAATAAAATTTTGAAAATCCAAACACAGTATTTTTACATGTACTGTAAATAGGCATAAGGGAATCTGGAGCCTCAAGACATAAATTGATGAACGTAATGTGGAATCTTATTCATATTTGGGTTCAAGCTGTCTTATGCTAATTAATATCTGTATAAGTTAAGTATACCTTAGTTTAACCAGACCACTGAGCTGATTAACAGCTCTCCTAGAGAGGGCTGGCCTGAAGGATTAGACTTATTTTACGTGGCTAAGAACCAGTTGGAATCCGAACCACAGTATAGCGAGAAATGAATTTCTATCACCAGAAATAAATTCCTCTAATTCTTCATTGGCTGGCCGGATTTTTCTGTATAAGGAAAAGTATATGCTGTTATCGGTGTCAACACTTGACGTTGGGATGGCAGTTTAGCCAGAAAGGAATCAGTTTATATCGACGCTGAAGTAGACGCTGGTCCATCAAGCAGAACTCGTCTCTGTACAGGGGGTGACCCAATAACTTCGATGTGTGTCCAGTCAGAGTAAACTGAAAAACAAAAACATGACTGATGGACACACAGAAGATTTGGGAAACTGGGGTCATCAGAAAAGAGGACTGTGTAATATGCCTTCAACCTTCCGCTGCTGCAGAATCAGTGACTGAAGGAAAAAAAAAAAGGATTAATAGCCTCATTCAATTCAGTGAAATTTATGGCAGTGAGAGTCTAAAAAATTATCTATCTGATGCTGCTCAATCTGATCTGGTTCTTGTACACGCGAGTTGCTGGAAAAAGTACACAGATACACGCCAGATAGGTATGGCAAGAGTAGAAGAGGATGTTCCACGCCAAAACAACTTCATTCAGTATTGGAAGTTTAACGTCAATTTGAATGGAAGAATAAGTGTATCGTATGTGGACTTGCAGAATGCCACAATGAGAACACTCAGATGAGAAACCCTGTTTGTCGAGCAGAAACATTACCTTTTGTTAACAAAATTGCCGAGCAATGTGCCAGAGAAATGACACCAGGGGAAGCAAGGTTCTTGCGAGAATTCAGTGATGTATTGATTTTGTGGCTGCAGAAGCTATGTACCACCGCAATTGCTATTATTCCTTCATGCTTAACATCTCATCTGGGAAACCAGTAGGCCAACCAAATGATGATTTAATGTTAGGGACGTTTAGTAGACTATGCACCTGGCTTGAAAGTGAATGTGATACACAGCTTTACGCTCTTCATGAACTCCATGAGCAAATGTGTGAATTAGCAGGTGGTGGTGAAGTGTACCATCCAAAACGATTAAAACAAAGACTCCAAGACTACTATGGTGATCATGCTTTCTTTGCAGAAAAACAAGAAAGGAAGAATGTAGTTTGCCTTCGCAACATGGCAAACTTCATATTAAGCGAAAAATGGTACTATGACAGGGAGACAGACAGTGGAGAAGATGCCTACAGAATCATTCATGCAGCTACCTTTCCAGATGGGGAGTACCCACCAGACTGTCATATTCGAGACATGGAAAAGGAAAAAGAATACATTCCACCAAGCTTAAGGACACTGCTTGCAAGTTTGATGCCATCAAGTCATATTAGACAAGTGAGCAATGGCCAAGCCATTCTAAAGGCCATGAGACCAAAGACCATTTTGGCACCCATCATGTTTGGCGTAGGTATTGAGATGGATCTTGTGTCTGGATTAAAATGGCTCATTGATGAACTGTATCAGCTTGGCTTTCAATTTCTTATGATGAGGTTATCTTGTTTAAGCAGTCTGCCGTGCAAGATGAGGATTATAATACATTAATGCCTCCTCTGGACAGACTTTCACACAATGGGCTGTGATAATGTAGACCATAACGTATGTATGCTTACTGGTGTAGGAAAAGTTGTCATGGGAATAATTGCCATTTATTCTAAATGCCAGGCTGCAAGTGCAACAAGACACATTAAGTGAAAAACAAGGGTCACAGCTGAAGAACCTCGTCATCAAAAAGGGATACCAATTAAGCCATTCATCGGTCCCCAGTCACCTGCTTGGAATGGACACAAATGTTGACCCAATACTGACATTGCAGTTTCCAAGCAAACATATTACCATCTTTCTGCTATTCAAACCTCTGGTGGTCTGCATGGCTGTTTAGTAAGGAAGAGCTATCAACACCTAACTGGTCTGGTTCATGCAGCATATCCTCAAGTCATAAGATGGACAGCCAGTGAGAAATCAGTTGTGCTTATCCTACCTATTATAGATCTCAGTCTAGTGATAACACATGTATTTACTCAACCTTTCTCTACATTGAAGGTAAGGCAAGTTGAATAAACTTGCCCAAGGTGTGTGACTTTTGATCAACTACTGTGGCTAAAAGCAATGGAAATTGTCACATCAAAAGACATAGCTGAAATTGTCCTGCAATTATGGGTTTCAACTTCTGATGAGTGCTTGTGAAGTCTATTCCACGTGATGAAAGGATCAGGGTGGAAGAAGCTTTGGAGCAAACCTATGGACAAAACACGGTATCACACATGATGAGTGACAAGGCAATTACAAAAAGGCTACATGGACTCTTTCTAATTGAGACAGCATTGACAACAAAAGTACTTGCAACATTACTTTCTCAAGTTGTAGAAAGGAACACAAACACAGAGATGAATAAAGAATCTGAGATGCTTTCAGGGAACAACAATGAGATCATGGAAGTAGATGAAGACTCTACTTTGCTGGACCATAATCAGATAAAAACTCTTGAAAATCTCTTCTGTGATGTTTTGGCCCAGAAACTTTCACAGATTCATTGGCTGAATCCCAGAGCTTGGCAGTCTATGCAAAGTCATGGAGAGTTCTCTGAATGAATTAAGATGGCATCTGGCACTGCAAAACTCTGGCTAAGATGCTTGGGTACATCAACATCATCTATTGTGAGAGACTTGGATGTGGGATGATCATTATAATGCTGTGACCAAATTACTGAACATTTTTGCTGCAACAGGACACATTCACTAAGCTATGGGAGCCCGTCTCTATGTTCAAGAAATGTGCAAGCTACCTATTAAGCATCCCTGGCTATACTCAACGTTCATTGAGGTAGGGTATCACACTGTTTGCAGGAGTGAGCGACTCTTCATGGATTATGGACAGATTTGGTAATTGAATAAGTCCTGATGAGGTCTTTGAAAGTCGAGAGGCCTTACCATGGAGAAGAGGTATAAAAGAAAGCATACGGCAGTAATGGGTGTATAGCATACATGTTTGTGCTGCAATTCATGATGCCATGACATCACTAACTGGAAAACAGCATAATACCAGTCTTCAACATGTGGAGTTTGGAGCAACAGGACGGGAACAAGATATGAGAGACATGAACCAAATTCTTGAATGATTCCATTCCCATGACCCATTTGATAAAACATTACCCCAACTCTGATCCCTATCCAGCAGTCTGGCAGCTAGTGAAGGTGATGGTATCAACTGTGATGAAACTGAGTTGTTGAATTTGAAATACACAGAAACTTAGAAGGTCAGTCCTATGGAGGTGCTAAAATTAAAAAGGCAAATGATTCAAACACTGGATGCCTTGAAGCCAGGGTAAAGTGGGCAAAACCAGTGGTCAGATTGATCCTTCTGAAAGTACCGTGGACAATCATGAAATAACACTGGCACTACTGTGAGTTTAGATGATGAAATGTCATGATGGTGGCCTGGATATTTAATAGCACTAAATAACAAATACTAGCTGGTTGGGCGCAGGGGATGGTAACTATGCCAGTGAATATTCACTGCCTGTCTAAGCAAGAACAGAGGAGGAAGGACACCCCTGTTAATAGTAGTGGAGTGGGAAGAGCACATAACCCTTCCTGCACTGGAGGAGCAAGCACTCCGACAGACCACCTCCTTATTAAACCACATTGATGGAACCTTTCCTCTCAGTCCACTAAATATTGTAATATTGGTTAAAAACTTTCAGATGGGCCTAACTTGGCAAAGGTATGCAGTGTGCCAATAATCTTCTAACATACACCACATCCTCTTTGGTACATATCTTACTGTTCCACCAAATTTCCCAACCCATTAATTGTAGGATCAGAAATGAAAAATTTTATGGCGCTGTACAAAATTTTCCCCAAAATGAAATAATGGGGATTTTGAATATGTGAATCAGGACACATTTCAACATCAAATGGCACCAAGAAAGCTTATCTAAACATTTTTCCCACTTCCGCCCTTCCCCTACCAGCCTAATAAAGAAAAAAAGTGTGGAACAAGTGTTAATCATGAAAAATTTATTTACAAAATTTTAAAATAAAAGGAAAAACCTGTTCGAGGCTTATATGGACGGAGAAAAAAGCAAAAGAACCATAAACAGGTAACGTGAAGTGTTGTAGTTGTAAAGCACAAACGATCTATTGCTTTTAAGACGGAAGTACAGCGTGCTTTAGAATTTGTAGGCGGGCGAGTGACTGCTCAGGGATAAGTGGTGGAGCAGAGACAATGTTGTATTATGTCTTTGTCTCTGTTAGTATCTTTATCTTTAAGTGACGATAGAGTGTTTGCAATCCGAGAAAGTAAAGTGTTAAATGTGAGAAAGAATAGGAATATGATGATAAACAGTAACAGGCAACGATGGAGTGATAAATGGAAGCAGCAGGTTTCTGCAAGTATTTGCGAGTTAATATGCCAGATAATTCTGTACTGAGAGGACGAGTGTCAGTAAATACATGAAGCAATGACAGTTTCTTGCTAATGCATGTAAATGCAGACCACTCTCTCTCTCTCTCTCTCTCTCTCTCTCTCTCTCTCTCTCTCTCTCTCTCTCTCTCTTCTCTTTGGTGTGTGTGTGTACGAATATTCGATTATATCTTCCTCTTTCTCATTTGCTCACACCAAAATGAAAGCTTACACTATATAAGTTGCCCTTTCAAATATCTCATTAGAGAACTGCATGTGCTTTTCTCTTATTACAGGAAAACTAACTTTCTGTACGTCTTGAAAATAAACGACAAAACGAAAATAAAACTATAGAGTTCTATATCGAGAATCTCGAGAGAACTGGCCACATCTGTACAAAAAAAAAAAAAAATAAAATAAAAAAATAAAAAATAAAGAGACAAAAGACATACAGAACGCACAGCAACATTACTTCTTCCAACCGTTATCGAACGCTAGTACATTAGTCCCTAGTTAACATGCAGTTATATTGCCAATGAGTCAACGATAACTGCTCGCAAAGGAGACCAGCCGAATATGAATTTTCTCAATGGCGAAGAGAGGCCAGTAAAACTGCGTCATATTTTCTACTAGCGCGCATTAACTGACGGGATCGATGTAATTTTTGCCTTAGATGCCGTTCGGCGGGGCTCCCGAAGTTTCGGAGATCCCTCCGAATGCCTTATGATATAAGTTCTTACACTATGGTGAAGGTTGGTTATTAAGGACAGAAATGCTCAGTATTGGCTCTCAGTTACTAAACTGCTAGATAAAAGCTTGGACAATAAATGGACATAGAGGTTTGCTAATAAAATGTGAATGCTATATAAAAATATGAGTAAGTGATAATAGGCCGAGAGTTAAAAAAATAGTGTATATTTAGCTACTAGGGTTGGAGTACAAGTATAGAAGTTTTAGAGGCAGAACAAAATTACAAAGTACTTGGTCTTGGCATGCTAGTTAAATAATCTTCCACAAAAAGCCGCCTAACATCAACCTAATGGGCAGCCTGTTGCAAAAACCGCGGGAAAAAAATCAGGGGATAAAATGATTTCGTAGCAAAAGGACTGTGACTCCTAACAGCTTTTTTTAATTTCAGTGAAAAAGGTTTTGCTAACATGGCGCCATGACTTGCCCTTTATTAGGCTGACATTTCGACGACTGTACTTGAAAATTCTGGGGAACCCTCGCTATTTTTCGCGTAATAAAGGAAGCGGAAAGCAAGCTACGAGTTAACTCTGCCTCACGATTCGAGTCATTTTTGGCTTCAGATCTAAACACAACAAGTGTACAGTATATGAATATAGAACAAGTGAGATGCGTTCCAGTAATCAACGGCTTAGAAATTCACTCAGATCTAACGAACATTTAAAAGGTTATTGAAGAGATGAAAAATAGGATACAACTGTTATTTCTTTGTTTTGAAGCCAAGGTTAAATCTAAGGGAATTCATTGCATACGCAAAGAAATGTTCAACTAAAATTGATAAAAATGGAGCAATCTAATGCAAAGATGCATTTACATACGAATACAGAAAAGAATGAACTGTTCGAACATTCGAAAAATAAATATTATCTGCGTTGAGCTCTCTGTCTCTCTCTTTTAAATTTCTGAGGTGATATGTAACCATACTGAATATATAAAGTGATAAAGACTGCAATATTTCGTGATCAAATAAATATAAATTTTTTTAAGTTCACTCCCTGCATGCATGACTAAATACATATACAATCAGAACGTATAGTAGATATATATATTTATATATTTATATATATATATATATATATATATATATATATATATATATATATATATATATATATATATATATATATATATATATATATATATATATAGAGATAGAGAGAGAGATAGAGAGAGAGAGAGAGAGAGAGAGAGAGAGAGATATTAATTCAATCTTACGAGAATCGGCCTTACCTTCCAACATTCCATATGTGAAATAGTTAATACAAACGTGTAACTGAAAAATACAACTTCACCCGTCAACATAAATATATAAATAATAAATGCGCTCTACTATGCGCTCTGATTGTATATGTATTTAGTCATGCATGCAGTCATCAGAGCATACAAACACTAATCTGCATGCATAAACACTCTACATAGGACAATTTTAATGTACCTTCAAGTTAGCATAACAATGAAAATATGCATATTCATGATCAACTACAGAAACAAAGGTATAAGCTAAACACGGTTTCCATATATACACTAATAGCTTGCAAGCAAGGACGCAGGAACTTTTAAATCCATGTCAACGTCCTTATCCTAAAATAAAATAAATAAAATGAAAAGGCGGGGCAAGAAGAAGACCAAAAGCACGAAACAAGCACTAAAATTTTGCTAATCTTGATGCAAAGAAATAAAATGGCGAGCAGAGAACCGCATAACGCAGCCGATATAAACAGAAGCCATCCAACGCCCTTAATCCCTGAATGAAATGAGGGATGATTTCATTCAGAGATTAAGGACGTTGGGTGGCTTTTCGGGGAAAATGTATAGTCTGGATGTCACCTCTTTATTTACCAATGTCCCTCTTGGTTATGTGCTTGAAAAATTACGTGATAAGTTTGATATTGATCCAAGTTTATGTCCACTCCGTACGGAAGTATTTCTTGGCCTCATTAAACTGTGCTTAGAGTCCCTTGTCTTCATTTTCAATGATGATGCGTATGAACAAAGATCTGGAGTAGCAATGGGATCCCCCTCTCACCTGTTTTGGCTAATATCTGCATGGAGTTCTTGGAGGAAACTATTCTGTGTTCTTGCCCGTCTCGGTTTAAACCTATATTTTGGGTTTGCTATGTGGACGATATTTCATTCTTTCCGTTCATTATTGTAGAATTTGTTAACAGTCAATTCACATATGAAAAGGAATCAGAGAGCAAATTAACTTTTTTGAATGCCCTAGTTTTTCCACAATCCAAACACAAAGAAGTCTGAATTCTCGGCTCACCGAAAGCCGACTAATGCAGAATTACATGTTCATTTTAATTCCTACCATAGCAGTCAGATAAAGGAAAATATCACTGTTAACACGGCTGTCAGGGCTCTTAAAGTTTGTGACCCACAATATTTAGATGATGAAATTGCCCATATTCGAAACACTTTTAGTGAGTTGGGTTACCCTGCCCATTTTATTCAAGATGTTTTGTCTAAGGCTAAGAAAAAGTTTTACAACCCTTCGCTCAAGCAGGTTGATCACAGAAAGAGATTCATAACGCTTCCATATCATGAGAAATGAAAATCAACAGCCCAGTTAATCAATAGTACAGGTAATGTTAAAGTAGCTTTCACATATGAAAATTCAATCAAACCCAAATTGGTAGTGATAGTAACAACAAGAGAGACATAGGAGCACATTCTATAAAATGCAAGCTCTGTAATTATTTTATTATGGGGAGACAGGTAGGGGGAAGGACATTAGATTACAAGAACATAAAAAAATGGGTTAGGGACTTCGCTCAAAACAGCGTTATTGCTAAACATTGTTGGGAAAATAATCAAGTCATGAATTGGGAGGTAGCTAAAACTATTTATAAGAGTAGTCAAGTAGACCATAGAAGAGTAGTGGAGGGATTTTGATAAATATTTGCAACACATTAGATGGCGATAAAGCCTTTACGCAGGAGGACACATACAGACAGGCTAGTCTGTCATTCCAGAAACTTAAATTTCAAGCAGTATCTCAAGGCCCCTGATACTGTGTCTCTCTCATCTCTCTCCGCACAGGTTGGCTTTCGTCATCTTTCCGGCGTTGAGTTTTGACTTGAGTACCGCCTTAAGCCTTTGCATATATTCTTTCCTGATCGTATCCTTCATCCCTTGGTGTTTTATATCTTCTCCTTCTATTATTCCCAGGTATTTGTATCCTGTCTCATCTATGTGTTTGATGCTATTCCCGTCTGGTAGCTTTATCCCTTCAGTCCTTGTTACTTTGTCTTTTTGTATATCGACCAAGGCGCATTTTTCCATTCCAAACTCCATCCCGATGTCACCAGATACAATCCTTACAGTCTGGATTAGGGTATCTATTTCCTTGATGCTCTCACCATACAACTTGATGTTGTCCATGAACATCAAATGGTTGATTCTGTTGCCTCCTTTCTTGAGTTGTACCCAACATCCATCTTCTGCAGCACTTTTGTCATGGGAATCATGGCTACTACGAAGAGTAGTGGGGACATTGAGTCACCTTGAAAGATCCCTCTCCTGATGTTAACCTCTGCTAGTCTTATCCCAGAGCTTGTTAAGTACTGTATTCCAGTTGCTCATTGTATTATTATTATTATTATTATTATTATTATTATTATTATTATTATTATTATTATTATTATTATTATTATTATTTATTGTTTGTGGAGGTTTTATGGCAGCTTCCACAGCAGTTATTGGGACTAAGTTGTTAGCTCGGAATACGAAAGACAATCCGTTTTGTTTTACCTCGGGTTTCGACATTATAGCCTTCTATTTGCAAAAAGTCAGGAGCGGTCACTAGAGGCACAGTAGAATTCAAATGAAAAGCAGTGATACTTCATTTCCATCTATTATTAGGGGTGTAAAGGTCAAGGACATTGTTTTATTTAATTGTTTTGTTGCAGTTAATGTAACCCATTGCTCTTTTTCTTTGTTTTTTTTTTTTTTATTTACATCACATACAGCATTCTAAACAGTGCTCGGTACTCGCTGGAAATAAAAGGTAATGGTATTAGTCAAGATTCTGAGGGTAAGCTATTATTTACCTACTTAATATCAACAAATGTAACATCATTTATATTGATATACATGGAAAGGAAAATATATTGAAGTCAATTTGAATGAGGAAAATATTGTTAAAATCATTGTGTTTTAATAAATATGTTTTAGATGTACAAACATCTAACACTATCTATAAATTGTATAAAAAATGTCTTCAGTGTCACTCTCGAAGAAGCGGTCATCACTCCTGTCCTCATCGTCACTAACGATGTCAATGATGACTGGTTCCACGCTCTCATGGACATTGTCCGACTTCCAGTACTCCTCCTCAAAATGACGGGATTGTCTAACAACAGCTACGCCCACACTTCTGGGATGGCCAAGTAACTGTTACCCACTATAGAAATAATTACCAATTCACGCTATAGTAAATCTTGTCACTGGTCTTCTCGCTTGTATACAAAGTGGCAAGCCGTAGCCCAAATGCAGTCTTGCAACCACGGGGACAATTCCATATCCTGCTGGCCATTATCGAATTTGTTGAAGCCTAGACTGTGTAAGAATATCCATTCACCTATTAGTAACTTGCTGCCTACCTGGAGGATGGACGGAGCCTCATGACGAAAAATTACGGCTACCTAACGAATTGTTTTAGGATCCTTGTTTGTGATTTTCTCGGTTCCAGCATCGGCGACTTTATTTAACTCTATAAATATCAAAACTATTGAACTGAGGTACTAAATAATACTTGCAAAAATTGTTATAAAATGTACACTTGCCAACTTTCACCTTTATCCGATGCTTTGATAAAATGGTGTTGCCGAAAAACCGTGTTTCATCGGCTCTGAATCCCTTAGTAGTCGTTTCACTACTATTTCGTTTGAAAAGTACGCAGGGGAATAAAGTGATAATCACAAAATGTTTTAACGTTAAGTAATTTTAAATGAAAATAGAACTTAGTTGCTTTTGTATAAGTTAGGAAAATCATTTCCATTCAGAAAAAAATTTTAACAATAATAAACAATTGCCTTCAAAAAAAATAAATATTGAGAGAAGATGGGGTAATGAAAACTTACAAACATGTTGTGACAAGAAATTCAAGGGTTACATAACAAACTAACTTATAATTTATCCTCTGAAAAACCATTTCGGTTTAGTCAACTACAAACGACGGTCATATTTATATAAAATGCGTTGGCTTACTCGGAATTCCTTGGCATCGTATGTGCAGTGCTATTTCATAGGGAAATTTTTCACACTTTATTTCATAGCATCACTACTGGCCATCTTTTTAAAGTGTTATAAATTTAAGCGCTGGAGTGTATGTTTGTGTGTGCTGTCCGTAAATATAATATACACACTTGATGCAAATTTGTCGAGAGGACTGCAATATGTTTACTCATTTGTATGTATTTTAAAAATATAAGACAAGTATGAAAAGTGTTTACATACATTCATTTGGAATACACACAATACACACACACACGCGTATATATATATATAAATAAATATATATATATATATATATATATATATATATATATATATATATATATATATATATATATATATATATATATATATATATATATATATATATATATATATATATAGAGAGAGAGAGAGAGAGAGAGATGGGTAGGATGATGCGGCAAAAAGTCCAGGTATAGTTCATAGAAGGTCCGGTTAGGAATACAATGAGTTGATTATTTTCAAAATTCATTTCAGCGTTTCATAAATCATATTTATATCTTTTGGGATTTCCACAAAAAGAATATAAAAAAACATGTATTTCAAAAATGTAAACGAAATGAAACAAAACTAAATTAAAAGCCACATAACGCAAAGAAAGTAAAACACTAAAATACACAGACAGACAGACAGGCACACACACACACACACACACACACACACACACACACACACATATATATATATATATATATATATATATATATATATATATATATATATATATATATATATATATATATATATATATATATATATATATATATGCGTCTACTAGTCACTTTTACCATATACATATGTAATTGTAATAATCATAATGCCCTCTTAACTTCTCGAATTCTTCTCGCTTTTTGGATACGTTTGTCACTACAAGTCCTTAAGATCCAAGTGCAAGATATATGAAGAAATTATGACGCCCGTGGTCAGGTCGACAACGTGACCCCGTTGTGATTATGGGACCCGGGTTCGCTTCCGGCGACCGGACATCATACATTCTTCATATTTCTAGCACCTGGATCTTAAGGCTTCGTAGTGAAAAGTGTATCCAAAAGCGCAAGAATTCGAAAAGTGAAAAGAGGGCATTGAAATATTATAATAACACACACACACACACACACACACACACACACACACACACATATATATATATATATATATATATATATATATATATATATATATATATATATATATATATATATATATATATATATATATATATATATATATATATATATATATATATATATATATATATATATATATATATATATATATATTTATATATATATATATATATATATATATATATATATATATATATATTTCTTTATCCATTAATAATACGCCAACGTTCCGTATCTCTTGATACATTTTCCTGGCTGAAAGAGTGATGAACTTAAAACAGTATTTGTGAATAAACAGTAAAAGATATACTGCTTATATACTTGTTAACACCATATTAAAGGACAATTTACAGAAAGGACAACCTTAAAAATACTTAAAATATATTTTTAAAACGCATTAAAAAAAAAAAAAAGCAGAACAGCAGAAGGAGGCCAGGGCCAACACGAGGAGCAAATGACACAGACAACCAATGCCGGGGGGGTTGGGGGGGGGAGGTGAAGAGCGGAGAAGTATAAACAAAGAGGTCACATCAGATACGTTAAGCAATGAACAGCTGGGTGGAAGTTGATTGGTGATTAAGGGTAGGGACAGTTAATGTAACCATAATAGACTCTAGTGTGGTTAATTCCTCTACATATCGGGTTCTCCCCACAATGCTAAAATCCTTAGCATCTATATGTCTTACAAATTTGGTGTGATTTTTAAATTGGACTGCTCGGGATTGAATAATCGACAGCCTGTTCTAAAACTATCTCCTTGTTGAGAGGAGACTCGGACTTTTAGCAGCCTCCTGGTACAACCGATGTAAGTGCCAAGATCACATCTACAGTAGAACAATTATATTTATAAATCACACCGGAAGTAAACAAGGGCTAATGCTGTCCTTGACATAGAAAAGATCCAATGGTTTGTGGGTTTATTGGGATTAACTTGATATTAAGAGCGGGTAATTTTCCGATGAATAGCATGACACAAATTTTCCGTAATCTATTGTATGTAAAAAAGAAAATCTTGCATACAAACATGATTTGGGGGCACTATGGACTAAAGGTGGGGGGTTAAGTTTCAAGTTAAGCAATTTGATGAGAGCTCTATGGACAATCACTGGTGGGTAGTAATTATTCTTTAAGTAATTAGTGAGGATGATCGCCTCAGGATGAAACGCGGACCAACTTGAGGTCTGGTTGATGGCTTTATGAAGGAGAGAGGACAAGGAATTATTAATTTTAAAATTGTAAAAACATGAGCTATAAAAATTCGTGCCAAGGCCAGGTCTGGTTAATGGCTTTATGAAGGAGAGAGGACAAGGAATTATTAATTTTAAAATTGTAAAAACATGAGCTATAAAAATTCGTGCCAAGGCCAGTGAAAGTGTTCTTCCTACAAATACCTGTATGGAAGCCAATTTCATCCTTAGTTACCTTTATGTCAAGGAGGGGGAGGGAATTATGGGTTTCAATCTCAATGGTAAATATAATGTTCTGGTGTTGTGCATTTAAATTTTCCAAAAACTCGTCAGCATGGTAGTCAAATCTAAAAAGGGTAAATGTATCATCAACGTAACGTTTATAAAAAGACATTCATCTACGGCTAGCTCCTCCAGGGAGTTCATAAAGATGTTGGCAAAGGTCTGTCCCAAAGGACTGCCCATTGCCATCTCCTCTATTTGTTTAAAAACAGTACCATTAAAAATGAAGGCCGTATCCAGCACAGCCAATTCTAGAAGTGATTTAAACTGAGCTTTACTAAATTGATTAAAATAGGAATCATCAGTAGGAAATAACTTTTTTAAAATGTCTATATTCTCAGCTACAGGAGCATTTGTGAACAACGAATCTACGTCAAAACTAACTAGGAACAAATCTGGGTCTTGCTTAATGACTTCGTCTGTAAAGTTGGTCGATTTCATCAACGTGTACATATTGCTGGTAAGGGGCTGAAGGAGTTGGACCAAGAACATGGCCATTTTACAGCTGGAAGTATTAATGGAGGAATGAATGGGTCTAAGTGGAATTCCATCCTATTTTATTTTGGGCAGTCCATAGATAACTCTGTATGTAGACCCAGTCACCAGGAGGTCCCGATAAGTATTGTCGTTTATTACTTTGTTTTGTTTAAGTGTCCTAAGGAATGTATTAATTTTATCTTCAGGTAAGGGTCCGGTTCGCCAACTTTTTAGTAAATTTCGACGTGTCACATAAAATGCCGTTCATTTTCTGTATGTAGCTGGACCTATCAAGAATTACTATGCCTTTGTCCTTGTCTGGACGAGTGATTATTATATTTTCGTCTTTCGCTAGATCTCTAAGAATATTGTGGTCTTTTTTCGTAAAGAAAGGGGCCCATCTAGGTTTAAGATTGTTGAAGGTATTGTGGGGAAGGGATGAAAATTGCGATCTCAAAAATTCTACATCATTACAGAAAGGAAATCTGGTTATCCTCTGAAAGAGCAGTTTCAGTGGTAGAAAAAAATGTTGGTAGTTTGGTCGGTTGTCCGGGAGGGAAAAGTCTGGTCCTAATTGATAACGAAACTCTTTCTCTTTGATAGGGTACACTTGGAAAAATTAAATACAGAATGAGTGTTATTATTAAGAGAGGGAACGGTGATGCACAGGTTTCGTAGTTTATTGAAATGTCTCCCTTCTGTAGTTAGAATGAAAGACGCAATAGCCTCGTTGAAAAAGCCATTCAAAATGGTAGAATCCAGCAACGTCAGTGAGTCAAGCACAGTAGTCCTATGTCTAGTCATACTGTCATGCACACAGTTCAGTTCTCTGGTCTTAGATCGTATTCCCAATTCGAGGAGATTCTTGGTGGCACCGGTATAAAATTCTGAATTTTAAAGAGAGGCTCTCTACACATAAACTTAATGAATATCGGGATAGCGTTATTTAACTGGCAATATCGCAGGAAGTTAAGGTCCAGGTTTATCTTATTATTCTTGGTAAATTTCTCCAGGAGGACACAGCTGTTCTGAAGGTGTTGGTCGTATCTTCTTGGTATGAGCAAGGGAAGTCGTCCACCACCCTCGAGCGAAGACGGAGGAGGAAAGGAGCGGCGAAGAGGAAACTTCGAAGGGCCATGGATGGTGTTCACGGGTCGCTGTTCAGCAAGGTCCATCCGCAATAAAAATGAAGACAGGAGCAGACACTCAGACAACAAACAAATTGGAGTAACGGAAAGGCGTTCTTTTTTCTTTATCCATTTAATAATACGCCGACGTTTTATATCTATTTCTTGATACATTTTCCAGGCTGAGAAAGCGATAAATTTAACAGTAATTGTGTTTAAACAGTAAAAGGTATACACATGATTTACTTGTTAACACCATGCTAAAGGACAATTAAAAAAGGGACAACCTTAAAAAAACACTTAAAACATATATAAAAAAGTATAAAAAAAGAACAGAACAGCAGAAGAAGGCCAGGGCCAATATGAAAAGCAAAAGACACCTACCCACACCGGTAGTGTAAAGCAAACTGATACAGACAACTAATGCAGGCCAGGTGGGTAGAGAGAGGGGGAGCATAAACAAGAGGTCACAACAGGTACGTTAAGCGATGAACAGCTGAGTGGAAGTTGATTAAGATTATATATATATATATATATATATATATATATATATATATATATATATATATATATATATATATATATATATATATATATATATACACACATACACACACACACACACACACACACACACACACACACACACACACACATATATATATATATATATATATATATATATATATATATATATATATATATATATATATATATATATATGGAGGATGGGTTATGATTCAATATACTGTCCAGTGGATGACGAGTGACCTATATGGCCCAATCGATGTGCCATTTCTTGATGGTCACCTATACAAGTATTAGCCCGACCTAATGACACCACCACCTTCATTCATCATTTTTAGGAAACATTTTTGAGCCTATGTTTTCTTATTTTTTATATATATCGCATTATATACTTGAATGCAGAAACGAAATTTGAACTGTTAATATTCAAAGCATTTAATCATAACTTCTTAACTGCGATACCTGGCGGCACGTTCTCCCCTTTGTCATTTTATAGTGAAAAGTTTCTGCTTCTCTCTCTCTCTCTCCCTCTCTCTCTCTCTGTTTTTGAAATACTATCGTTTTTTGGTTAAAAGAAATTCTTATCTAATTATTTTCAACTACATGTAGAAAGGCATGTATATTAAAATTGGTCCCAATTAGTAAATAACAGCTCATCAGTTAACAAAAATGAGAAGAAATCAGTATTTATATCCATAAAATTAATGAGGCCATTTGCTTTGAACTGTTGGTTTGTAAACACCGAAAATGGAAAGAAAATTAGTTTTTATGGAAATAACTGAACAAATTTTGGAAATTAATTGCCAGTCCAATACCTTTTTCGGAAAAAATAACTAAACTCAATTGTTGCCAACCAATCATGCTTCATCAAAAAGCTCAGAAAAATGTTATGACGGCTTTCGAACTGACCATGGACCTGAAAAACGGATTGGTCAATAAAAACGTTGGAAAGATATCACAAACAACCGTGATATCTATCACAAAATTTCATTGGATTATAAGAAAAAAAAACTTTGGTCTTTAGAGTGACCTGGGGTTTTGAAAATAGGTCAAGATAAACATTACGTTGGAAAAAGAACGGCCAATCCACAAAGTACCAATCTGCCAAGTCTTAGCAACTCGAACTTGCCATGTGACCATGAAAAATAAGTAAAGGCCAAAAACATACAAAAAAAAAAAAATCCTCACCAACTTCTAAGGAACCGAATTACTACGTTCCATTAAGAAAATAAGATGACACGTTACTTTAAAAATATATTAATATGAAAAATATAATAATTACAATAAAAATACAATTCACACAATAGCAAAACATGATGACCGGAGGCCTCTAATGATCGTGGTTTTAGAGCAAAATTCTAGGATTTTAGCCTTTAAATTTTCCATTGACCTTGAAAAATTGGTCACGGAAGAAATAACTGGGAACAATAATTACCAATGCCTAAAGTAACTACATAAAAAATTTCTGCAAAATCATAGAATGTAATAATAATAATAATAATAATAATAATAATAATAATAATAATAATAATAATAATAATAATAATAATAATAATAATAATATATTAGAATTAGCTGTATTTCTCTTCTCCCATCCTGCAAAGTTGATTTTTATGCCGCGCCATGATACTCACTTCGGTGTCATTCTAAAATTAATGATTTCTAATTCACAGCAGTATTTACAAAAAATAAATAAATAAAAAATAACACAAAACATTCCATAGACTCCCTTTCCAAAATAGTTTATTGCTATTTACGCCAGCCTTTCCACTGCAAGGCATATTAATGTATTTTTCTTTACTTGTAGACTTTCAAGTTTGTAGAGAGACATTTAAGCCTTCAACTTACCAGACCTAGCTTTATCAGATTTTTGCAAAGATGATGCCTTTTAGAATAGTTTCGTCACCCAAACATCAAGTGTGAAATACAATTTAGTTTAGGCTAGAAACATTGTGATTTTTTTAGCTTTAGGATATCTGGAAAATGCCCATATGTTGACTACACTATAGGGTCGGTGTCACTTATCTGAAAGCTTACACGCTCCAAGCACTTGAAAAGTTAGCTGCTGTCTGCTTACATAAAATCACTTAAATTTGTCAGTCAGGTATCTGTTTTCACTTCTGGTAAGGAAACTATGACAGTGAATTGCTTTTACTTTTCATTAATTTTTTACCCGTGTCTATTAACGTTCGAAGCAATGGGCTCAAATGTAATTTACATAGTATACGTAATGTACATCATATATTACAGGTATGATGCTGTTAGAAGAATTTTACCGTCATTTTGACAACATAGTTAAGCTAATATTTGTATTATAGAAAACAGGAACACAAGATAATCGAATATTAATAATATATCCTACACAAAACACCTTTCAAATTTGGTACTAATATGGAAAAATAGATTGGATTTTCTTTACTGTCTGCCATTGTGTGGGAGCTTTTTTTTACCTTCTTAACAATGCACCGTAGTCCGTAAAGTAAAAAAAAAAATTACCGATGAGTACATCGGTAACTAAACCACTGATTACTTAAAAAAAAAAAAAAAAAAAGCATCTGTGGTTGGTCGTTAGTTGGGTGGCTGATCATTAATGACGGTCTGATGCTCTCAGCATGAGAGTTCTAGTAACGGTTACTAAAGATAATGACAGCTTAAGAATCTGAGAGCCTGAGTAAGTCATCATTAGATCCGAAAATCACCCCGTTAGGGGTATATATACATGCATACACATTCACACACATATATGTATTTATATATATGTATATATATATATATATATATATATATATATATATATATATATATATATATATATATATATATATATATATATATATATATATATATATATATATATATATATACACACATAAATAAATAGACAGATATATGGGTCTTCTTATTCATCATATCTTAAGCATTTTTCCTAAACTCCCTATTTCACTTGATATTAAATTTCAGAATCAGCAAATAAACTGCAAGAGTACAGAATTTTATAAGGAAGACATGCTTGATAGATGACTTAAGGATGGTAAAGTGTATTTCGTTGACATCATTACAGAGTTCTCGGTCATCCTGTGGAAATCACTCTTTTACTTAATTTCATAGGAAAAGTTGTCGTTTTCTTCACATTCCCTCGAAGAAATCTTTTTGATCTTCTGCCTTTCACCCAGTTTTTAGTTTTCTTGTCTTTTTCTTGGAACTTGGCAGATTAGTCAGGAGAGCCTGAAAAATGAACTTCTAATGAAATTGTTGGAAAAGACAAGACGAGAAAAAAGGAGAAATCCATAATATAAAATCGCAATCACTTGAGGAAAAGAGAGTGGATGAGTCTATCTCATTCCAGACTCACATCCCATAATAAGATTCCATTCCATCCGCACATTTCTGCTGACAAGAAACAAGGTCTCTGGTGTCCGGCATCTGCTTTATGACGATTTACATCTTTCTCGGAAATTACGAACCCAGATTAAAAAGCGAGCTGGAATTGACTGAATGCTTCGGTAAAAGCGGAGTTCTTGCAAACGAAGCGAAAATCTCATTTAGTGATTTTGAGACAATAAAAAGAAAAATTCATGTTTTCCTCATCCCAATTAACGTCAGTCGCTTAAAATTTCATTTAGATGATTTTGAAGACGTAAAACAAAAAATATGAAAAATTGAGATCTACCAAAAAAAAAAAAAAAAAAATTTTAATTTTCAGGCAAAAATATACAAACTCAATCAATTTAAAATAACGTTCATGTCAATTGGTAAATGTTATGTCAATAACCATACATACATAGTTACCATACTGCATTTAACCTACAGAGGGCTACCACACGCATTCCTTCATTTTTAAAACAAGTAATTTAAAAATGTGTACATTGGAAACTTGATGAAGGATTTATTAGATAAATATGAGAACTCATCGACTTCCTCAGTTTTACTTTTATATATTTAATAACCATAACCCTAGTGTGCTGGTTAATGCATATATATATATATATATATATATATATATATATATATATATATATATATATATATATATATATATATATATATATATATATATAAAGTATTGCTACATACTTCTCTCCTCACCCTGCTTTTCATTTGGAAGCCACAGTTTGAGCCCAAGAGACAAGTCCTCTGCTAATCCCTGTTTCCAACTTAAATTGAACAATAGATTTAACATGGTTGAAAGTGCTCTTCCATAATCCTCCTCCTAGGTCTCTCTAAAAGGTCATCTTAACTTGACCTTTATGATCTCTGGCCGAAGATCTTCTATTCCAGATTAACGTGCCCTCACCTGACATGCCCCAGGTACTGAAAGCCAGTTGGTTGAGAAGGGTATGTAAAGGCCGAGAGAGAGGGCAAGCAGGAGAGTCACAGACAAGACCCCACAGACGAAGCACGTCCTTCGTGGCTTCCCCAGAGTCCCTTTGCTTGGCCAAGAGCCTCCTATCCAAGCCTATCTGAGTGTAACAAGGAAGCCCCATACACAGAGGCTTTCTTGAGGTTGATGCACAAAATCTCCACTCAACATTTAAAGGTAAAGTCTGGGTAGAATGATCTTTGGTCATTCTTTTTGTTCTTATTCTCATTACCGTTACTCTATTCAATGTGTTAAGACCTATCGTTTCATTGTCGATATAAATCATCAGTGCTAAACAGAAATAATTTGCTTAATCATAAAGTGACATGTCATTCCTTGAGGATAATTAGATATTATTTTAGTGTACCGAGTGTTGATGTGCCCTATCTACACGTTTACAGAAATGCCGTAAACACCCCTGTATCTCTGTTTGTTCCACTGTGTCCTCAGGCATCAATCAACCCCATCCAGTAATTTAAATTTTTACTGCCTCATTCTTTGGCACTCCAGTTATTGAATTTTGTGTCAGTTGACCGATTTTAGTAATGATTGCATAATTGCTGGCACTCCAGTTAATTAAGTTTGTTAGTTTGCACCATAAGCGCCGAGAGCCAGTGGGAATGGCTCTGTGTAATTTACTTTTCTGATTAATTGTAAATACATGTATTTAACTAAGATCTAGAATTTCTCCACTGGGTCCTTTCTCAAAATGAAATTTCTTTTAAATTACCATTTTCTTGTTTTTTGTGAGTGTTGATCATCAGTCAGGAACCACGACGTCAAGGTAACAGTAACAGATCAATTAACATTCATAAGAAGGCGACCATGTCCAGCAAGTGATTGCAGCTTGCATCTTGTATTGCTCGTGCAACATTCAGCAACTAGCATTTGCTAGCGGAATCTGCAACACAGAAACGAACCTGGAACGTATCATCCCTCTAATTCAATGGGCATACAGTGGACAGAGGTATAGAGCGTAAGTATTCATTTTACCATTTGTTATTTGTACGTTTGTGATTAACTTTTAGGTCCCATGCACACTATTTCCTTACGTAACTGTAATTACTTTATAGTATTAATGGTACATTTAACCCAAGTGGCAATTCTATAATAAAAGCCACTGTCTAAAGAAGACGTAATCATTCCTTAAGGTTACGACTCTCATTGAGAATAAGACATAACTTTTAATGTCTAAACAATTTATACGTGAACGGTGTTGTTGTTTGCAGCCCATTGCTTTATAACTTGCTTGTGTCTGTGAACTTTTTGTAACATATTGCTTTACAAATTGCTACTCGAAGTTTGCCTGCTCTCAAACTCTGCAATACTCCCACAAACCAATTTACGCTTACCTCACATTTACCCACACTCATGTGTTTAATTATGCTTGATTCTCAGGAACGAAGCCATAACTAGACCCTTTCTCTTGAACAAAAAGCAAACCCATTTTTTTAATAAATTACTGTTCTTCGGAACAAACCAGAATCATTCGTTTGAACAAATTACCGTTCTTTGGAACAAATCACAATCGTTCTCTTGAACAAATTATAAACCAGTTCGTTTGAACAAATTGCAGTTCTTTGGAACCTCACTTCTGCACTAGGCAAAACGAGTGATTGTCGTTTGTATGTAACTTGTTGCTCATCTCAAAAATCTTGCTTATTCTGCTCCAAGTCTGCTTCATATGCGACTTGGGCTGTGTTAGCACCATCCCGCACCTTAAGTGTAACATACCAGTGTGTAAATACTGCATTACTCTCCCGAATTACTGCAATTAGCATCCAGCCAGTGCCATCCCCAGTTCTCCGGAATGCCACCTTACCAAGGGGGCACTCCCATTGCTAGTGGTGCCACCTATTGGCCCACACCATTGCATAACCACACCCGGCCAAAAGTAGAGTGCCATTTCCAGCCCGTGCAGTTGATTGCATGGTCTACTGCTTACCTATCTACTACCTTACTTGGAGTTTTAGGCTCACAACAGCCGCAGCAACATGTCTATGTCTGCCAAAGATTACAGGAACTTCCTAGATATTGGGAAGGGGATGAATCTCTGGGTGGGGAGTGGGGGAGCAACTGAACTCATGGGTTCAAGGCCAAGTAGCTGCAGCAAAACAGGAGAGAGGAGAGAAGAAAGAAGAGGCAGAGAAGCAACGACATTTCGAACTAGCTTTGGCCCAGGAGAAGAGAGCCCTCGCTGAATTAGAAAGAGGAGTAGGAATTAGAAAGACAAGAAAGGGAATGCCAGCACAACCATGAGTTGACACTTGAAAAGTCTCACCAGGCGAGTGCCATGGCACTCGCCCAACATAGGACCGAACATCCCACTCCAGCCACTCCACAGTCCACTCTCAATAGCATAAGCTTGCTAATTCCAAAGTGGAATGATGCCGAACCTGAGGGCTGGCTTGAACAAATGGAATGTGTCTTCACCAATTTCGAGCCTAGTGCAGCAGAAATCTCCCAGATCCTTGGAAAACACATGGGCAAAAGAGCCTAGTTGCTTTCCCTCCCTAACCAACGACGCTCAGGGGGACATTAAAGAGGTCAGGAAGGCCGTCATAAAGGCCTATGAAATGATCTCTGAACACTGGCGACAACGTTGGCATGGCCAGCCAAAGGAAGCATTTCATACTTGGACAGATTGGGCCTCTCACAAAACTCGAGCTATCAATCGTTGGCTGGAACTCTTAGAGCTCATACAACTAGAAGACTTTCTCTATTATGCTCTGAGTTCCTTAGCCACTTACCTATATGAGAAACGTCCCAAGTTCTTCAATGAGTGTTGTCGCCTCTTAGCAGATGACTGGGACACTTATCATTCTCATGCCAGTTCCCTGCATCAAAAGGTCATTCCTTCAAGTCACTTCATTGCAAGCCCAACCAAGGAATGGACCCTTTTCTAAAACTCCTGTTTGCACTCGTTGCAAAAAGAAGGGGCACTTGGAACCCCAGTGCTGCTTTATGGGAGGAGCTGCTGCAACACCTCCTCCTTATCAATCCAGGAAACAAACTTAACCCTACCAAGCTCCTCAAAAGGACTTTAGCAAGATTTATTGCACTGCCTGTAAGGTTTATTGGCACTCATTCCTCTGGAAGAATTGCCCTAGCAAAGGAGCAACACCTGCCATTGCACTGGCGGTTACCAATCATCAATCTCTAAGCCCTCCAGATGAGGGCCCTCCTCAACGCAACTACCCAACATGCCAGGTCGAGGCATTTGAAGGCACTGGCATGCAAATCTCCCTGATAAAAGAAGAAAAAGTCCCCCATGAGTCTAAAATTGAAAAGCATAAACTTGTCACCATCGAGAGCATTAATTGGGTAAAATTGATTCTCCTTACAGTTTGCTTGAGTCATCAGGCACCACTGAAACAAGGTCTGAACACTTGCAGTAGCCAATTACCTCCTTGGAGGTTAAGATCTCCTCCTAGGACAGGATTCTCTGTCCCCACCTAACTTAAAACAACCCAATGTATTTGCATTTCAGTAGTTAGAATCTGCCATGCAACTAACCACTTAGTAGATAATTATAATTCTCCGTTGGTATTATTTCCGAGGTAGAGCGAATATGGATATTAAACGACATCTGTAGCTTAATGCATATGAATATAAAAAAATGTCAAGGTGATGTAACATAAATTCATAAATAGCTATGTGTTTCATACATACTGACGGCTGTCATCGTTGGGCTGGGTGATGCTGAAACTAAGTACAAATACCTGCATTTGAAGGGTATATGTATAGCAGAGTCAGTTTCAACTAATACCTTTCTTACCAAGTGGTAAGAAAACTCGCCACTGAAGTCTGAGCTAGTTTTGGCCAGTAATTCGAATCTTCCAAGTGACTAACCCCATATAAATTATAATTCCAGTTCGGTATTATTTAGAAGGTAGAGTGAACTGGATATCAAACAACATATGTTGCTTAATGTGTGTGAACATAAAAAATGTCTCGGTGATGTAATATTAGCAAAAAAATAACTGTGTTTTAGACATATCAATCAGCCGTCATGATGGGGATGGGTTGCAGCTGACACAAAGTTCAAATACCTGCATTCGACTGGCCTCTCTTGGCAGCCTAATGGTAAAACAAACCGTCTCTGAAGTCTGAGGTAGTTGCTGTTGGTGGTTCGAATCAACCAGGTGAATGACTACTTATTAGTTATAATTGCTCCTTTGGCATTTTTTCCGAGGTAGAGCGGAATTACTCTCTAGCATTTGTTAAAACCATAAATGAAACAGAAGTGTTTCCATTATTATGAACGAAACGATAGTAGGTGCTAGCTGTATAAAAATTTTACCTGGGAATTTTGGAAAAAGATAAAGAGACAGAGTCGCATGAAATTGTAAATCAGTGATCGGTTACTGAGCGTTTTTTGCATTTGACTACAAGATTAGTTGTCTTATGGAGATTTTACTTACCTCTATTTTCCATTTTTAATATTTTTCTTGCTAATCTTATTTCTTATTCCCTTTTAATTTTTTCCATTTATTCCTCTTCTAAATACTTGATTTTGTTGCTATTTCCGCTTTTTATTTTGTCTTTTTTTTTTTAATTCCTACCTGCTTAATCTTTCCATATTCCCCTTCTAAAAATGTCTATTTGCATCTCTCTTTCTCAGCTTTCGTCTCCATTCTTTTCCTCATATATGTCTCTTTGTAAATACTTATTTCCATCTTTTGTTTTTAATTTTTAATTCTTAGGCAACGTCTCATTTTCTTCATTAAACATTTCTTTATTAATTTTTCCCCTTTAATCTCTCTCATTGGCCATTTTTCTTCTCCTCTCCACTAAATCCATCAACTTAATCGTTTTCAACCCTTTAATAATACATAATCTAACAAGCTCTTTCCTTCACCATTTACCTTTCCTAATTATACTTTTAATTACTCTTCTTTGGCAAACATGTATTTCCAAAACTCAAGACACCTTCAGCACATTTACATGAAACTTTCTCTGAAGTCATTTTCTCCAAGAACTCCTTTTCTACCAACTGAACAGTCTCTTTACCTGTCATCTGCTTTTTCATTTTTAATAGTGTGAACGTGTATGAATAGATCATCATCTCTTTGCACCGTTGCACTAGCATCATTACTTCCAATTAACTTTATTTCTCACTTAAATCATTATCACGAAGAACCCTACTGATGAGTGTCATACACACGCACAAATTTAACGGAATGGTTCTCCCATTGTTACAAAGTTACAAAAAGAGGTGACAAAGATAAGTGGCTGCTATTAATGAAATTGTGAAGTATTTCAAGTTAATTGCATGTCATCAGCTCGAGAAAATAAGATTAGTCTAATGCCTTCAGATGAATAAATGTCCCGTTCTCACAGAGTTAATTACAATACATTGATCTGAAAGGAGATGATACAAAGGACTGGTGCAACAAGCTTTGGTATTCGGTTTCCAAAACATTCGCAACTGGAGGCCAGATAAGAAAGGATAATAGTACTCTGGATTCGGTAATCTTATTTTCATTATTATGTCTATGAACATCATTATCTCTGCTCTCATTTTCACACTATAAATAACATGTAAATAGTTCTATGTACGGATTGGAAGTAAAAATATCAAGAAAATATAGATATCCAGCACCACGTATGGACACACTGAGAATGAGAGAAGAGAGAACACAAAACAAAGTATTTTATTATCCCTTCAACAGTTTCCGTTCGCTCCTTCGTAGGGGTTTTCAGGAAACGTTTTTCCCCCATGCGTTATTTTCTTTATTAATCATCCCTGTTATCAGCATCTTAGATGGGCTTAAGCAATCCCCTGCCACTTTTCTTTATGGTATGATAGTTTGTTATTAGTAGAAATGAAATGCTAACGGTTCTTTATGGTATGATAGTTTGTTATTAGTAGAAATGAAATGCTAATGGAAGTGAAAAACAAAAACGTTATATAAGACACGTCAATTATTTTAGTTTTACTTTATTTTACAGCTCATATATAAATATTTGCTAATTGTCAGTACAACTAACTAATTTCTTACTGTTTTCCAGTATGCTCTTATTATGTCATTCATCACTGTAACGGAACTGCACGTAGTCAATCACCGAACACTTGTTTCGAAATATACAGTAGCACCCCATTTAATTGGTAAAAATTTATACATTTTTTAACACCTTGCTTGATTTAGAGTTTGCTATCAAAAGACTGATAATGTTTCACACGCATATCTCACATATTTCATAAAGTTATGATGGACACGCACATCCATACTAATCTCTCTCTCTCTCTCTCTCTCTCTCTCTCTCTCTCTCTCTCTCTCTCTCTCTCTCTCTCTCTCTCTCTTTATATATATATATATATATATATATATATATATATATATATATATATGTGTGTGTGTGTGTGTGTGTGTGTGTGTGTGTGTGTGTGTGTATGAGTATATCGACAAATAATATGGAATTATGTAGGAAATGTTACATAAAATATGGAATTAATTTGCAAAAAAGAAACACTACATATATTTTATCCATTGTTTCTAGTATATGGTCCTAACAAATAATGGGAAATATGAAAATGGAAGGTAAAACAACAAAATTCAGGCAACGCATATTTTACGTTGTTGTCAATAGATTTGCTATATCTTTGAAGATGAAGCTTAAAGGATTCTATAACTGTGGTAGAGAATTTTTAGCTCTAGAACAACGCTGTAAGTCCAGATTGTGTTATAAACTATGTCATTACAATCCTTAACTTCTAATAAATTCCTGTATTTATTCTTTTCTATTTTGACCTTATACTTTATTAACGAGTCTTATAAATCATAGTACAATTATTTTCTCTTACCGTTATTCAGGTAGTTACTAATAGGTATTCTAATATTTAAAGGTAATAAAAAAAAGGTATTATGTGACTTCTTAATTCCCGTTTCCTTCTTTTTACCAAGACTTCAAAATTATTGACCCATTTAAAGGTATATTCTTCTATTTCTTTGCTTACCAAGCACCTTAAAAAACCCAGACTCCTTTTTATCGACGTTGGTGACTTTTACCACATATTTAGTCATATCTCTATATTCCTCATAATTTAATCACCATTATTCCAAATATATTATGAGCCATCAATTTTAGTTCATTCACAATCAGCAATCAAACATTATTAAAAAAAAAAGAATAATATGGTATTTGAAACAACAATTAGCGATAATTAAAGAGGAATATGGAATAAAAGAAGTGCATAATGAGTTACTGAAATGAAAAGGTTAGTATTTAAATAAATAAATAACACAGGTTAACATACTTTTATTGCATAGAACGGAAAACCCATATGAGAGCGATAGAATGTGGGAGACAAGGAAAAAAGGGAAAGAAATATTGAATAACAATAAAATGGTTGATGAAATCATAATAAATAATTTCAGGAAAAAAAATCATATTAAACTGGAGGTAGTAAATGTTAAAAAGCTAATAGATACTAGAAAAAAAAAATCCGGGCAAACAAATTTGATCTAAGGTATATATAAGCTTGTGCTGATTGCTCTTCTAATTAAGGTGAATTATGTAACAGAGGAGCAGGAGCAAATGATGCTAGAGCTGGGAGGAATAGAATAAGCCAGGAAAGAGTTGTGGACATAACTGTTGGGATGCGAGGACCACCATCAAAAGTTTGAGATGAGAACGGAGCGACTAAGCGAACAATTAGCTCTGTGGTAAAAGATGAGAATATCACTAAGTGGACCACGAAGGTGTAAGAGAATTATTTTAATCACGAAAGGTCAGAGGGGAATGAACAAAAGGCTTAATTGTCTTTTTACATAAAGGTAAAGGTACTATGGGAAGAAGTGATAATTATATCAGACTATAAAATTATCATTTTGCCTAAGAAGGTGCATGGAAGGAATGTTTGAGAAACTGAAACAGTGGACAAAAGACACGATAAGATAACAACTATCCGTGTTTAAAAATATGGATAGTCCAGATGATGAAAGCCCTAAAACGTAGTTTGAAAGACCCAACTAGAAATTCTTATGATGGACAGTGTGACTTACGCGAATTTTCACAGGGATTAATTAGTCTGGTATAGCACAGGTTTACTGCATTAGTGTGTTATGCTTCCATTGTTGTAAATATATACTAAAGAATAAATGACAGGTAAGGGAAAAAATGGATACATAGAAGAGCGTTTTCTGAAGATGAAATGATGAATGGAATGTAGAATATTCAATGCTAAGAAATATAATATGTTGCGAGATGATGAAGAAAGATGCCGAAAATGAAAGCGTTTGTAAAAGATAAAGGAAAATGATAATGATGTTGTGAGAGTAACCGAGGGCCAAAAGGGTGAAACACTCAATGTCAGTACAGATAAAAAAAAAAAAAAAAACAATAGTTCAATTATACAAACATTTGAGTGTTACAGAAGACGTGAATCATAGTAGTGGTTCAGGAAATTATGTGGAGAAGTAATCTGTCTAATAAAAAATATTATCATTCAGTTATATTGTAAGCAATTACTCTCTTTATTATTGTTGTTCATAGAGAATAACATCTTTTGGTGAATGAAGATAGCCCTTCAAAAAATATACAAGACATCGTAGATAAGATGAACAATCAATCAAAAAATCAATTTAACTGCCGACGATATTTCGTTCAAATAAACTATTACTTCTTTGAGGTTCTGAAACGCTCGAGGCAGCGTTCTCTTTCGCCTTTCTTCTTGATTTGCAGCTCAGCAACAGTTGTGTGCCTTTACAAATAATGAAACCAGTTTCTTTAAGCAGAAGAGTACAGAAAAACAATAGAAAGAATATTATTTTCTTTAATAACCTTTCAGAGGAGTTACCGTTACAGTTTGCTGGGGGTCAGACGCTTAATTCTAAAATTTTTGTATAACTCGAATAATTTCGATTCTAATGTAAATAGAGTGATAGATAGATACATATGTGCATATAGAAAACCGTGGAGTTGAGTAAAACTTAGTAAGAAAGTCTTTCTCTTCAATGATACTGAAAATAAATTAATTTCTTCTGTCAAGTCGTAGGAATTTCAAATATAACATTCTCGGCAGTCTCCGCGTGTAGAAGAAACGAAGCAGCGGACTTACGACGTTGTACATTATAATCGTTGCTCAAAATCAAAGGGCGAAGAGGGTACTCAAAATTGTGATTATGATGACGGGTGAGTATGGAGCAGATGAGAGGAAAAAACTGAAAGTAGATACATTTAAAAAGGTGTCTAGATCCAGAAAATAATGGTGAAATCAGCGCACTGAAGAATAGAAAGGCAAAGCTTAATTGTGTTTGTCGTGGAAGAGAGATGAATAGAAAGGGAGAACGCAGCTCTTTTACATTTTAGGATGACTACTCCAGGGATGTGAAAAAAGTACAAATGTGTTGTTTTACTGAGGGTAGTAGGAGAGAAAGTTATGACAGCCAATGCATGTATCCTAAAAAAAAATTTAATAAAGTTCACATGTGGCAAAATATTTCTGGTCTTAAGAATCTTTTCCAAGTGGTTTTAGACGTATGGGATGAGATTTCGAAGCAAGGTGACTTCAGTGCAATTTAGCACAGTTGATAAATTTGGAGTACCTGCAATGAATTAAAACGGCGTCCTCTGGAGATATTCTCTGTTCATAACTTAGCTGAAAAGAAGTTCAAATAAAAAAAAAAAAAATAACTCAGTTGAAAAGGAAGTATTTGGAATGTGGACAGTTGTTATCAATTTGTTACTCACTTGAGCAAACTCTCACTAAGAATAAACCAATAAGGTCAGTATCTTGCTAAGCTGCCTTTAAAGGAATAAGAAGACTATATATGATATGTTCAAGTTCAATAAAAATAAACGAAAATTCGTCACAACTAATTAAGTCTTTTATGTGGACTTACATGTTTGAAAAGAAGAAAATATAACATGAGCAGAGTGTGATGCATGGGAAAAAAAAACAGACACGGAAAAACAAGTCAACGACCTATTAGTATCATACACATAAAAAGCTATGAAAAAATAAAAATAACTTAGATTTATGATACATGTCACTCTGAAGGAACACTTCAGCCTCTCCAAACCTCTATAACATCTACAGCAATACCAGGAAGACTATTTCACGTCCTCGAAATACTAGGGAGTAGAAGACTATTGGTACTGTAAGGTGGTGTGGTTCTTGAACACTCTTTGTTACTTGGTGCTGGCTTTGATAAGAAAACACTAACTATATATATATATATATATATATATATATATATATATATATATATATATATATATATATATATATATATATATATATATATATATATATATATAAATATCGTTTAATGTCACACACACACACACTCTACTACAAATATATTTATAATATCACCCAACAAAGGGAATTATAACTGATAAATGATTCGGTACCTAGCAGACTCGAACGGCCGACAGTACGTATTGACGACTTTCAGTTGTCGTCGGTAACCATTCCGCTGTCAATAAACTTATGGGTACATATCCCCGTCGAGTGCAAATATAATGTCATGTGAAGAGAAAGTTATTCCATGGGAGGAAGAGTGAGACAGACACTGACAAACCATGTTGAATCAACGGGTATTACATGAATGCAAGAGTCGAGGAGAGAAATGACTATGACATAAAGTGAAAAGAGTAGGGAAATATTCAACGAATGAGCAAGGATCTGGACGCAAAAGGTGCAGTGATATGTGTCCTGAAAACAAGAGAGATGTACCATCAATATCCAAATGAAAATGAATGATGAGAGCACAATTTTGTACCTTGAATACGTATGGTAATGATGAGCACCGTACTGATCCACCTTTGCCTCTCATTCATGATCACCGGTGGTCCTCTACCAAAATATACAGTTTAGTTGTTTTTTTTTTCCCACTTTTTACTCTTTGCCATCCCTCATTCGTTAAATCATTTCATCTGTTATTATAATATCTTGTGACAACAATCATTATAAATTTAAAGTAAATTTAGTCATAATTAGTGCTTCCCAGTCAGTATTTGAACCATCCTCTTTTACTTTATTAACCCTCTTTTCTTTATTTCAGTCGTTTAAGAAATTGAATTGCTTCAGAGGGAACGGATATGACAATTTACTATGAATGACCAAGTTATATCCATAAAGGAAATTTCAAGCCAGACTCAAAGTAATGCCAGATTTGCGATGGTTGTACTGAAACATGTGACAAAAAGTGTTTGTAGTAAATATGTTAGAAATGCACAGTAGGATTAATTTATTTAATAAAGAATAAGTAAAGATAGAGGGCGCTGAGCAAAAGAGCAGAGAGATCTTTTCCATTGAGAATGTCTTTGGAGAAGTAATATGAATCAACACGTGGTAAACGGCGCGGATATGTTGTATGTAAATTCCTGGTGAACGGAAGCGCGTAGCGGATGAAAGATCAATGCTCAGGTGATTGTCAATCAGTGAGGGGAATAAGCATGAAGCATGGCAATTGAACGAGAGAGAGAGAGAGAGAGAGAGAGAGAGAGAGAGAGAGAGAGAGAGAGAGAGAGAGAGAGAGAGACGAAGTCGTGTTGAGTGAACATCCAATCCACCAAGGGTGCAATTGGCAATGTCATGGAAATGACAATGAAAAATGATTGGTTAACCAATAGTAGAGCAGAGAAAGGGGAAATGGAGTTGGTGAATGAGTACAAACGGCTTTAAAGCTACGCGGTGATGAGCGAATCATGCAAATCTGCTAAACTACTAACAGAATTTTGAGATCTGTATGCAATGAGCCAAGGAATATACTACATTTACAAAGGATATTTTGATATCAAAAATACGATTTGATGGTTCACCAGGTCAACAAATTTATAAGCAAAAGACTTCATAAAAAGAGAGATTTGTTTACTGAAGCTTGCATTTTTATGACATGCATTGTTCCTTTGAAATTAGAGATAACTTGCCTTGAAAGAAATTCCAAAATTATAATTTGGGAGAATCCTGCTCATCTTCTACTTTTTATTGTTGACTTTTAAAATTTTCGTTTGTAAATTTAACTATTGATATTTTGAGAGCAGAGAATGATGTTATTGATTCCGCTAGAAATGTCTAGAACCTAGGTAGTTGGTAAAGAATGTAATGTATCCCATGAACTGTTTGTTACTATGGTTGATGGCAAAGTTTCAACCTCTTTATCTACTTCACATCAGCATTTCAGTGCTGTAGCATTTGTGGACTAAGTCCCAAATGCATGAAGGCATCATTCAGGTTATGGAAAGATAGATCTCTGAAGATTACCTCAAGTATGGCCTTTCGACCTTACATAAATGGATCAGATATATGAAATGCCTCCTACATATAGTTTATCGAATTCCTGTCAAGAAGTGGCGAGTAAGTTCCCAAGAAGAAAAAGATCTTGAGCAAAACCAAAAGGCAACAATTCAATGGCAACTGAAAACCGAAGTTGGTCTTGTTGCTGATATGCCTAAGCCAGACTCTGGAACCTCAAATGATGGTAATACTGCACGGCTTTTTTGTTTCTCAAAATGCAGAGGAGTCCTCCAGAACTGCAGGTACAGATGCAATTCTAATTGAACGACTTCATACAATCCTTGCTGTCATATTTTCTGGGAAGGAAATTGATCCAAACAAATTTAAGAAGATTTCACTAGAAATGGTAGAGCAATAGAGAAAGCGTTTTAGGTGGTATTATTTACCCCAGTCACTGCACAAGATTCATGGAGCTGATGTTGTTCAGCAGTTCAGCATACCTATTGGATCACTTCCATAGGAGGCCCAAGAAGCCCGAAATAAAGAATTTAGAAGATACCGTGTGGGGTTCAGCTGTAAATCATCAAGAACAGAAACCAATAAAGATATAATGAAAAGATTACTGCTTTCCTCAGATTCTTACATAAGTTCCTTGAGAAACAGAACAGAGGAAGATCAGAAATCTTCCTGGTGATGCTTCAATGCTTTTCAAACTTGACGATGACGTAGTTAGTGATTTTGGTGATGATGACTATGAACATAGCTAATTAGTTGTTATGCTTCATATCTACTGTGTAAGTACAGTAAAGTTGTAAGTAAGTATAGGCCTATATATGCTTCATTTATTTTCCAGTTGTTGAAATCGAAAATTAATTTTATGTCAGATAAGATTGTGTATCATTCCCAACTGTTTTATACAAAATTGTGGAAAAAAACAAACTCTTAAAATATTATAGAGTACCCATAGCGCATGCCTCCAAATACGTTAGGATAATAATTTGAAAAAGTTAATTTTGTAAAAAAAAAAAAGTTTTTGAGCCTTTTCGATTGCATAGATACTCGATAAAGTGCAATGACTACTCTAAAAATCATGATATTGATCCAACTGCAGTGGAATATTCACCCACCAAAAAGGACCCCACATAGGAGAAATAATCTTATAAAATATTTCTATGTCCATTTTTTACCACTCTTAAAAATTTCATCAAATCCACTCATAACTTTATGCATAATGCCACTAATAGACTTACAGGCAGATGGAAAGACAGACAGACAGACAGACACACACACACACACACACACACACATATATATATATATATATATATATATATATATATATATATATATATATATATATATATATATATATATATATATATATATATATATATATATATATATATATATATATATATATATATATATATATAGTAAAGGCAAAAACAAAACCACCTTGTCGAAGGTAATTTTAACAAAATAATAATTTTTCCTTAAATAAAACAACTAAAATTAAGTGAGGAATTACTTTTGTCCCAAAAATAGCTGTTTGTTCCACTGAGGTGGCCTAAAAGAGACATTCTCTGAAGAAAAAAAAAATTTCCATGATTAGCCGGTAGATCTTTGTTAGCCTTAATGGGTTAAACTATACCAAATCTAATAATACTAAGAGTAAATTTAAAAGTTAATTGTACCTTCTCATGTAATAATGATAACTCATACTGTCAAAAAAAGCATCGATCTCCTAATACAAATAGCAATGTTGCAAGATCAGTATCTTTTATATTTTCTGAGGAAGTGATTTACCAGTAGGCTGGGTTCTATTGAAGTTGTATAAATTGTTTCCTTAGATATTATCTTCGATAATTGACCATTGAACTGCTTAATAAGAGAAACCAATATCCTATATACAAGAACTAAGATTTTTTTATTATGACATTTCATACAAAGGCAACCACTTCTCTATAATTGCAACGCACTTAATACAGGAATACAAAACAGAAAAACGGTAGGACAGGAGCACTTTCCATCCGACCAAAGAGGAAAGGTAAGAGCAATTCAGCAGGATTTCCTACGATCCCTTTTGGCACTTCAAACATCCTGACTGCTTTTAGCGAGGACGCCTTTGAAGCCTTGCAATAAAAATGAGTTCATTAGACGCCTGACTTGGTAGAGAACGCATTTTCGTACCCTGGGACATCGCCAAATATGAGACGGTGGAGATCGCAAATTATGTCGTCAATCTGAACATAATTGGAGAATCTTGTAGTCTTAAGATTTTCCATTTTCTATAACTTGCTTTCTCTCTCTCTCTCTCTCTCTCTCTCTCTCTCTCTCTCTCTCTCTCTCTCTCTCTCTCATAAAAGATAATATTTGTCGGCATGGGTTTTTAGCTGCTCACTCATATTCATTTCCAGTTTAATTTCTGCGTAACTTTCTAAATCTAATACATGTTACAGTCATTTTTTTTATTCTGAAAGGATGGGGTCGTAGAAAAAGTTTCAGCAGGTATGCCCATAAAAAAAGAGCAAGCCAAGAAGTGAATAACATTCCATAAAAAAACATGCACACACGTAAATAAATATACATAGCTAAATTCCGCAAGAGGAATACTGTAATACTGCAAAGATAAAGAGAAGATTAGGTGATTTCCCTTTTCTTACTGGATATTCAAAGCATTCCTTTTCTTATCCCTAAGTATCTTTTTGTTACCTTCTGGTAAGACTATATTCTACAACAATAGTAAAACAGATCACATGATGATATAAACCTTTCTATCTCTACTTTATGGTTTTAAGAACAAGAACCGCCTCATTTTTAACATACTCATGAAGCTTTCAAAGTATAGTTCTTTAAAAAATTGACAGTAAGAATAAAAAAAACACACGCCTGTTTCAAGAAATATCCCGACATTAAATTATGTGCCTCTATACCTGTCGTGAGTGTTTAAAGGAACCCCAAGGGACACTTCGTTGTCACTCGACTTTCTTTCTACTCTATATTTAGGTGTGCCTGCCTTCTCGTCTGTATTGCAATTCTATTTGTCAATTCCAAATGACAATTTGTAATTTTTTTTATTTAATTTTTGCCTGAATCATTTTAATGTTTGCAAATTTATTTTACTTTTTAGCCATGAAAATGGGACAATTGTGGTCCAGAAACGTCGGCGATTGTAATAAAGATATCTTATTTTGACATGTCTAACCTTCTCCCACTTCTGATGTTTTATCTGTTTGTCAATATGAAATCCTTTTTTTTAACAGGATTGCCATCCTTAAAAATTCGCACCCCAGCAACTCATGAATTCATACAATAATCTATAACTCAAACACCACTATTCTGACCAAACTCGAGCCTTTGGTAATGTGATTTTTAGTTTTCTGCGAAGGAAACTATTTTACCCGCTTTGTTTGTCCATCTGCTTTTTTTTGTCCGCACTTTTTCTGTCCACCCTCAGATATTAAAAATTACTGAGGCTAGAAGGCTGCAAATTGGCATGGTGTTCATCCACCCCCTAATCATCAAGCATACCAAATTGCAGCCCTCTAGCCTAATTAGTTTTTATTTTATTCAAGGTTAAATCAGCCATACACGTGCTCCTGACAACGATATAGGATAGGCCACCACTGGCCTGTAGTTAAAGTCTCGTGGGCTGCGGCTCATACAGCATTATACTAAAACCACCGAACGATAGATCTATTTTCAGTGGCCTTCATTAGAGCAAAATCCATGGCCCTTTGCAGCCAAGCTCCACCCACTGCACACCAGTGATTGGCTAGCTCTCGAAAGGGGAATGGCGTCACACCAACGATTGCCAGTCTGGATTTGACTCTGTTTGGTTATGTTGAGCTCTGTCCATGAATGATGACACCACAGATTTGAGTTTCTGCAATTGTGAAGTATGCAACTGATATCTCCAATAAAAGATATATCAAGTTATATAATATCATTACGAAGATCTTGGTGCATTCTGTCTGTGCATCTTTTTTTTATATTTAGATGCTGCACAGCCTAAATACACAAGCATCTTGCTTTTATTTTCTTTTAAATTGGTGTTGGCCTACATAAGCAATTCCACATACACCACATTAATTGAAATAAAGCATAGACTTATGCAGCCAGTTCCGATATTAGGGTGTAGGGTCCCATGTGGACCCCACACATCATCATCTCACCTGGCTCACTAATCTCCTCACAACAACATCTTCACATGCAAAATGTGCAGAGACAAGAAACAACATACATCACACATCTTGTATAGACATTTCTTCTTTCATATTACTGTCAGATCAAATGTATTATTGTAACCGTATGCATTGCAATGTCAACATTTCAGCCATATGTACCATAGCTTCAGTCATACCTTGTATATCAATTTATATGTATATATTCATCTGTCAACAAACATAAATGATTGTGTGGTGACCTTTGTTTTCGTTCGCCTGGTGTCAGGTGGTACGTTTCTACTTGCAAGAGTTATTGACCTGTCTGTTTGTTGCCTGAATAAATTAGTAAGTCTGTAGATGCTGACTCTTACTCGCTCCTTCACTACATTGGTGACCATGGAGAAGACCGACCCAGCCAACCCCTGCTATGTCAGCCTCTCCAGTGAGACCATCGCTGCCACCACCATACATCTATCTCCATTCACACCCAACAACCCAGAAGCTTGGTTCTTCAGGGTGGAAACAATCTTCTGATCGAAGGAAACCACTTCCTCAACATGCAAAGCAGATGATGTCCTCAAATTCCTGCAGGACAATGTCTTCGGGCAAATTGCAGGATGGCTGGCAGAACTTCAAACACCCATCACCTATGAATTGCTGAAGGACCAGCTGAAATCATCCTTCAGCATGCCACCCGCCCTAAGAACCAAGAAATTCCTTATCTATGTGGGGGCACCCATGGGTGAAGAGCGGCCAACACTCATCTACAAACACTTGTGGCGGCTCATCACACTACCCACTACAGATGGCCAACCTGAGTCATCCCTAGGCCTTGTGAGAGAGGTACTCCTCACAAGATTCCTGCCAAACAGCGGCAGCCATGCCCAATGCCTCCACCATACCAGTTGAGAAATTCCTGAAGTTGTTCGACACTGCACATGGCCTACAAGACAGAGGAGCCCACACAGCCACCAACAGCAGCACCACCAGCACGACAGGCCCAGATGTCAACCAACATGGAATCTGACAGTGACCCAGAGGGTCCAGCTGCCCCCATCCACAAATGAATCTTCCCCAAGCAATTTATCAAGGGAAAGACCAGGCAGAAGAAAGATGAACCACCAGAGGGGATGTGTTACTTCCACTAGAGATTTGGAAAGAAAGCCTGCAAATATAGCAAAGGCTGCCTGTTTAAAAAATAACAGTGGTGAGCAGACCAGTTACCTCATAAGAGAAACTGCAACTGCCCACTGCCGTCTTTCTTCCAGATACAAACATAGGCTCCACATGCTTCTTCATGAGGGACGAAAGGTCAGACACAGATTTCCTTGTCGACACCGAAGCATGCAGGCAGGCCATTTGTGCTAGCCAGTCCGAATGGATGACCCAATACTGCTCCACCTGCCAACCTCCACATATCCACCACTAGCAGAGCATTGTTCAAGATGTATGGGAGGCGAGATATGAATGTGTCATTCACTGGAAAAGACTACAGTTGGACCTTCATCATGGTAGATGTGATGAGAGCACTGTTAGGAGTAGACTTCCTTACAGCACACAACCTGGTAGTAGACGTAGCATCAAAACGACCTCCTCAGAAACAACTCCAACATCATCTCATCAACAGCCATGTGGACGAACTGCCACCATACTGTCACTACAGCAGCAGAGATGACAAACATGCACCACTGCAGCAGCTGCCCCATCATTGGAAATATGACATCTTCTACAAGACTACCGAGAAGTCTTCAAAGATGACCTGCACCATGACTTAACCAAACCAGCAAAACACAACATCCAGCACCATATAGAAACCAAAGTCAATCCACTCACATTTCAGATGTTTAGCCCCTAAGAAGCTCGCCTTCATCAAACAAGTGTTCAAAGAGATGGAGAACACGGAAATATGACAAAGATCCCCCGGCCATGGGCATCCCCCCCTCTACATGGTACCAAAACCTGGCAGAACATAGCACCCGTGCAGAGACTACCGGTGACTAAACATCAAAATGAAGCCAGATAGATACCTGTTGCCGGATATAGCAGACATAACCAACCTGATGAACAGACCAAAGACTTCACCAAAAACTTGCAAATGCTGAAGGGATACTTCCAAGTTGCAGTAGCGAAGGAAGATAGAGAGAAAACTGCATTCATTAACCCCTTCAGCACCTACATGTTCAACTACAGCTGTTTCAGCCTTCACAATGCAGGGGCAGCCTTCCAAAGACTGATAGACGAACTGCTTGACAACCTTCCATTCTGCATGGTCTACGTCAATGATATCCTCATATTTAGCCCCAACTTCAAGCAGCATCTTAAAGACATCAAAAAAGTACTAAAAATACTCAAAGAAAATTGACTAGTAGTAAGAAAAGACAAATGTGAATGGGCAAAGAAAATGGTGGAATTCCTGGGACATCAAGTAAGCCCAGAGGGCATTGAACCCCTACCAGAAAAAGTAAAAGCAATCACCGACTTCCAAAAACCAACAACAATTAAAGCAGTACAAGAATTTTCAGGACTAATCATTGCTAAAATTATGAGCCCAATATATCAATACCTACAAGGAAAACAAAAACAGTTAAATTGGTCAGAAAATCAAGATAGTGCTTTTCTTTTAGCAAAACAAGCATTAACCTCTGCAACCACATTAATTTTTCCTCTACCCAATAGGTCCCTTACATTGACAACATACTCAAGTAACACGGTGATGGGCTCTGTACTAGAGCAGGACAAAGAAGATGGTCGTCATCCACTAGTGTTCTTCAGCAAGAAGCTAATGACAGCAGAACAGAAATACTTTACATCTGACACGGAGCTTCTAGCATTCTGCAAAGCTGTCCACCACCTCTGCCAGATGCTTGAGGGAAGAGAGTTCATTGTGTAGACCACCAACCCTTGGTGCACACCTTCACAAAGTCAGCAGACGCTTGGTCTTCATGGCAACAGCAGCACCTGTCAGCAATAGCTGAACACTCCTGCACCATCAAATATTTGAAGGGTTCACCAAACACTGTGGCCGACACACCTTCAAGAAACTGTGTCAACACCATCCAGCTCAGGATAGCCCGAAATAGCAGACTCACAAAGAGAGGATGTAGACCTACAGTGACTATGGTGGGACAACCCTGCTCTCACATGGAGCGACCTGTCAATCAGCAGTGGAGAGCTGACCATCACCTGTAAGACGAGTACTGGACACCCCCGCCCCTATATGCCAGAGGGCCTCAGATGAAAAGCCTTCACACTCGCACACAACCTGTCCCACCCATCAGGACAGTCAACTGCCCAAATCATAGCAGAGTGGTACATTTGGTGGGGAATGAAAAGGGATATAAAAAACTGGATGAGAGAATGCATCCCGTGTTAGACTTTAAAAATCACAAGACATGTAGAGAGCAGAATAGGAGAGTTCCAAACAATGCATCGCTGACTCGCCCATATCCACGTCGACATACAGGGACCCCTACCTCCCTCCGAGGGATACAGATACCTGTTCACCATCACTGACAGAAATACCAAGTGGCTTGAATCAATACAGATACAGCAACAGACAGCAAAAAGCTGTATGAAAGCCCTCATCGGATGGGTCAGCAGGCATGGAGTCCCGTAAATCATCACGAGTGACAGGGGAACCAACTTCACGTCCACCCCATGGAACACCCTTGTAGACAGCTTGGGGACAAAGATATCACACACGACAGCTTACAATCCGTAAGCTAACAGCATCATCGAAAGGCTATGCTGGTCGTTGAAAGCATCACTCACTGCCAGAAGTCAAGGCTCGAGCTGGAGAATGGAGTTACTGTGGGTCCTACCGGGTCTAAGAACAAACAGCATGCAGCATTCAACACATCTCCAGCAGAAGTCCTATACGGCCAAACACTAACACTGCCAGTGGGTGTCTTTCAAGATCAAATGAGCCCGGCATCCCCATCCGACACCTGAAAAGTGGTAGAATGGATAATGCCAGCCAAGACGACCTACTACGTGACCAGAGAAGTGTACATCCCCAGCAAGCTGCAGAACACTAAACATGCATTCATACAGGTAGACACACTCAGAGTTCCCCCCTCTCCAGCCTACTCGGGACCATAAAGTATCATCCAGAGATGACACTAAGACTACCAGATGACAGTAGATGGCAGGATAATGTGGGTGTCTATCGATCGCCTAATACGAGCTTACCTCCCGGAAACAGACCTACAACCATAGGCCTTTTCAAGGAAGTCCTGTAGGGTCCCACGTGGACCCCACACACCGTCATCTCACCTGGCTCACTAATCACCTCACAACAACATCTCCACGCACAAAGCTTGTAGACACAAGAAACACAGCATACGTCATGCATCTTTTATACACATATCTTCTTTCACATTATTGTGAGACCAAGTGTATTTTTGTCACCATACGCATTACAATGTGAGCATTTCAGTCATATGTACCATAGCTTCAGCCATACCTTGTACATCAATTTATATATGTATATATTAATCTGTCAACAAACACAAATGATTGTGTGGTGACCTCTGTTTTTGTTCACCTGGTGTCAGGTGCTACAATTCCACTCGCAACAGTTACTGGCCTGTTCATTTGTTGTCTGAATAAATTAGAAAGTTTGTAGATGCTGACTCTTACTCGCGCCTACATTACAACGGTATTAATTCATAATAATCCTGCATGTCAAATGTTAATATCATTGTGAGGTTAGGCCTACATATAATATTCTTATATTCTGAGGCAATGCAAGGCATAGGCCTACAGGCCAAATTCTTATATTTTGAGGCAATGGCAGGGCATGGGTCTACGCAGCGGTTTCTTATTGCAAATAGTTTTCCACCCATATCTACTGCAAATAGACTAGCTTTAAATTAATATAGTAGCTCCGACCCCATGATATTTAACGTATATGCATACGGTGAAATGTGCATGTATAAGCATCTGCATATACACATACATGTGTACTTACGTCGATGGCCATAGCAAGTGTAAAGACGCTTATACCACAGAGAATAAAAAAAAAAGTTTGTGGGTTATACCACAGAGAATAAAAAAAAAAGTTTGTGGGTTATACCACAGAGAATAAAAAAAAGTTTGTGGTTATACCACAGAGAATAAAAAAAAGTTTGTGGGTTATAAAGAATAAAAAAAAGTTTGTGGGTTATACCACAGAGAATAAAAAAATACCACAGAGAATAAAAAAAAAGTTGTGGGTTATACCACAGAGAATAAAAAAAAAAAAAAAGTTTGTGGGTTATACCACAGAGAATAAAAAAAAAGTTTGTGGGTTATACCACAGAGAATAAAAAAAAAGTTTGTGGGTTATACCACAGAGAATAAAAAAAAAAGTTTGTGGGTTATACCACAGAGAATAAAAAAAAAGTTTGTGGGTTATACCACAGAGAATAAAAAAATACCACAGAGAATAAAAAAAGTTTTGTGGGTTATACACAGAGAATAAAAAAAAAAGTTTGTGGGTTATACACAGAGAATAAAAAAAAGTTTGTGGGTTATAAAAATAAAAAAAGTTTGTGGGTTATACCACAGAGAATAAAAAAAAGTTTGTGGGTTATACCAAAAAAAAAAAAAAAAAAAAGTTTGTGGGTTATACAGAGAATAAAAAAAAAAGTTTGTGGGTTATACCAGAGAGATAAAAAAAAAAGTTTGTGGGTTATACCACAGAGAAAAAAAAAGTTTAAAAAAAAAAGTTTGTGGGTTATACCACAGAGAATAAAAAAAAGTTTGTGGGTTATACAGAGAAAGAAAAAAAAAAAAAAAAAAGTTTGTGGGTTATACCACAGAGAATAAAAAAAAAAGTTTGTGGGTTATACCACAGAGAATAAAAAAAAAAGTTTGTGGGTTATACCACAGAGAATAAAAAAAAAAGTTTGTGGGTTATACCACAGAGAATAAAAAAAAAAAGTTTGTGGGTATGTAGCCGATGGCACACATAGACCAATCATAGGGCTGTCTCGGCCTTACAAACAGCTATCGACCTGCTCACAATGAATTATACTGAAAATATACTTACAAAAGGGATAACAAATTATATTACCGTGATGAGTAAATACAAGGCTGCTGTAGCATTTCTATAAAAATGAAGGCTATGGTAGGAAGGCATCATAAGATACTTAACGAAATAAGAAAAAAATAAATGATTGCCGAAAAAATTATGTATGAGAATATATACAAACTACTCTGTGAGTAGCCCATGATTCATTTGCTTTTGGGGGCATTCTCGTAGATTACCCGTTGGACAAAATGATACATAAGAGTCATCTTCTCTCTCTATCTCTCTGTTGTTAGGAGAATATGCTAGCACACAGAGTATATTCATAAAGTTCTCCATTACTTTTGATTAAAACAAATGACTAAATTTTAATTAACAATAGCAGGCAGATAATTCTTTACACTAGTGTTTTATTAATAGATAGATCTATGTTTATTCTGCAATGTTAGGTTACCATATGAAAAATTTTCGAAGACACTACAAGCACCATAACAGCAACAACAAAAACAAGAATAACCACAACAACAACAACCACAATAAAATCAGTGAATATAAGATAGGCTTATAATCCAAAAGCCATACGCTGTGTATACCGACAAAAAGACAAGGGACATTATAGGTCTACGTCATTTGTTATGATCCAGTTATTTCGAAAGGAGATAATGTCCATAAGAAAATTCTCAGCAAATTATATCCAATATGATTTGTATAGCCTATAATACTGTAACTCTAAGATAAACATAGGCACATTCTGGTTTAATAGAGTGCAGTCACTGCTTGCCATCCCACCGAATGTGTAAACGATTGCAATGAAATCGATTTTATGACTATTAAAATGTAGTCGAATTTCCTAAAAGCAGTATGAAATACCAATCTGCAAAGCTCTCAGAAAGTCTTTGTGTTTAAGTTTAGAATGGCGAACACGCTTGACAATATCAGATGGTAATTATTATTGCTCCGTAATTTAAGCGCACCGATTCGAACGCAAGACATTCCCTGTGTCACCTCCGTATTCAGGGAATTTCATTTATGAAAAACAACTTTGCAGCATCGCGGAACACTCCTGACTTCATTCACATTTTCCTACTTTTTTACCATTTTTACGGCGACGTGTTTTATGATTTTATTTCAGGGGACAAAATAAGGTTTCCTTTTGATAGTCAGCAGAACATATTTTAGTTCGGTAAAACAACCATCGCAAAATTAATAAAGATGAAAAAACCACAACTTAAACAACTTTTCGAAACCACTGACAGTCAATCAGCTTCAAGGGATGGTCGTGACATAAGCAGTGGGCGGGATTTAGGTGCAAAGAGCGGTGGATTTCCTATATAAAATATAATGTACAGAAAACTCGATTGCACCGAAGAAACTTCGGCGCATTTTTAATTGTCCTTTTGCAATTTGTGAACAAAAAGGTATTTCATCTACCTCTTAATTTATTATATATATATATATATATATATATATATATATATATATATATATATATATATATATATATATATATATATATATATATATATATATATATATATAAATATATATATTATAATTACTTTAACATGTGATTCATTTTACTTTAACATGTGATTCATTTCACACATCCCCAGGTGAAGAAATGAGAGACTGGGTGTAGGTCCTAATTGATTTCAGGTTAATTTCCAAGAAATGCACACGCACAAAAACCTATATATAAGGACTCTGAAGGATTTTAATTGATTAAAAATGTTTTTGAAATGTTTCAATCATTGTAAATAAAATATTATCCTTTTATACTTTACAAGTATTTTTTTAAATGACCTCACCATTGCTTATGCCTACTTAAGCTGATATGTAGTGTTTTTTGATTCAATAAATTGGGGGTCGTCTTATACAGCGAACTTACCTC
>NC_089795.1:503523-508523 GCF_040412425.1 Macrobrachium rosenbergii | reverse complement strand
TATATATAGAATGTTAATGCAATGGCCACTAAATCGAGCAAAAAATTATCTACAGCTTTCAGTACATTTTAAATCACTTTAACAAGATGTTCCGAACATTACCTACTTCATTGATATATATATATATATATATATATATATATATATATATATATATATATATATATATATATATATATATATATATATATATATATATATATATGTAATTCTAATAGCCACAATGCCCTCTTAACTTCTCGAATTCTTCGCGCTTTTTGGGATATGCTTGTAACTACGAAGCCGAATATGGTAATGCGGGTTCGATTCTCGCGACCGCCATTCACAGGCTCTTCAGTTTCTTCCGTCTGGATATTTTCGGCTTCTAGTTACAAGCATATCCCAAAAAGCGCGAAGAATTCGAGAAGCTAAGAGGGCATTGTGGCTATTAGAATTACATATGTGTCTGGTAAAATTGACCAGTAGATTCTACATATATATATACATATTTACTCCATTGGGGAATTCAATCTATAAGAAAAAGGTTTCGCCTCACATGGAACTCGGAAGCACTTTGTAGATTTTCAATATAGGTAAATCACATGGCATGGTTCCCAAGACCATGTCTTTTCTGTGGAGCATCTATCTCATCTATATAGTTAAATGATAATTGTGGCTATTCCTCTTTGAATTGATGACCAACGTATTACAACAACGGACCATATCTGAAGTTCTAAACATTGCTTTAACCGAAAAAGTGTGGACCATCAAAACTCGACCATGATATTAAGTAAGTTCCTATAACTTCGATGTATTTCGATATTATTTTCAAAGTCGGTGTTGATTTTTATAATATTCAAAGAACTTCTGTGACTGCGATAAGTAAATATTGCTACAATTCGAAAATATGAAAATTCTCGCAGCTCGAAAATTTACAAAATTGTATATATATTTTGGATATCTATAAAAGCTTACACCAATTCCGTGACTGCCATGACAACAAACGTCATATGATTCTTTGCAAAGCCATTTTATGAAGCAAGGTGGTTACGTGACAGAGAAGGAAGTGCTTAATTTTTCACAAAAATTTAAATGCAAGAATAGGAATCAGGGGGATTATAATTGTTTGATCATTATCTAATTTATTTCTTTTTGACATAAAAGAATATGACCAGGTTGTGTCAAATCTTAATAAATTAGTTAGCCTGTCTATTGTCTATAGTGAGGACGGACATGCATCGTTTTTTTCTTTTACCACCTGCATTGAGCATTTTACTGTTCAAATTCCATCGTTTAACCACAGTGTTTCATGACCGTGGATATGTTTACATGTGCTATTGCTAGTATTTCATGAAATATGAACACTTTATCATGACATCAGTGTTTAGATTTAATTAAAAAAAAGTATTTGCATTTGAATAGTCAGTGTCTTTGATATGTTTGTCTGTAATGAAATAAGTTTTTTGTCTCTGATAGATTTATTTAGTGCATGGGAAAACTGAAAAGTTTGTGTACAGTTATAAGCTTCTGAGTCTGGACAATAATGTGCTCTTCTTAAACGGCAATGGGCAAGTGTTTTTAAAAAATCAGTGTTTAATACCTTGATAAAATATGATTTTGTTCTATGAAATTAGAGTTTCTGCTCTTTGACATAAGTGCCTATGTTGAAGAAACAGTTTTTTGTGTCGATGAATTCGTTAGAAATATTAGAAGAAATCAATGACTGTTTCGGATATTGGTGCCTGTGTTTGATGAAATCGATGTCTATTTTTGAAGAAATTACTGTCTGTACTAAATAATTTGGTGTCTGAACTTGACTCTACCGGCACAGTGTTCAATGTACCTTTACCGTGAAAGGATTTGTATTTTCTTATTTTTTTTATGAACTCTGCTGAGCCTAAGAATTCTAAAGTTGATGGATGCTGAAATCGTTGTGTGCGTGTGAAGAAACGTGTGCGTGGGTTTAGTGAATTCGTTGTCTATATGAAAATGGTTCTATAACTTATGTTTTGTGTTTGTCAGAGAGGGAGAGAGCGAGAGAGAGGCTGGTGATTTTTCTTCATTTGAAAAGTGCATCAAACTATTCTTACCGTAATTGTCTGCGTAGGCCTCAGGACATTCGTTTCACAAAGTTTTCGCGAAATATTGACGCATTTAAGTCGTCACGTGTTTTCCCCTTTCCTCGCGGGGCTGCAGACCCGAACTTTTCACGCTCACATTTTCGATTTTCTTTTTCATTCAAGTCATGTGCCTCAGCTACACAGTTATGATAGTGTAACTGTGGAACAGCGTTATTGAACAATTAATGACAAAACTATTTTTGTGTAACTGTCGTTTCTTATTTGATTAAAAGGATGTTCCCTTAATCAGTACATCTCTCCTTATTTGGAAAAATAAAATACACTGTATGGAAAATTATCTTTCCTTGACAACGTCAAGGTTTACGAGATCAAACAATTTTTACAGTATGGCGATGCTGGCCGAGAAAGCGAGCGAGGGGAACCATGGCAGGAGGCGTTTTCCGGTTACCGCTCTCTCCCAACCTTCATCACACACTGGTTCACTAGTCCGGCACCGAATACTTGGCAGTCTTTCCCCTTGGATTTGAGTCAGTTGCCAGTTGTTAATTTTGCTCCTCGCGCTCTTATTCTATTTCTTTTAAATATGAATATATTTATATTTTTCTCACTACGCAAGGGATGCGGCAAAAGCGTACATATTAACTGATGTCAGTGTTAGATTCCTTAATTGGTGGACTGTGAAATAGATCTAGATTTGTTTGAGTAAACAAAGAAAGCACGTGGTGCGCCAACCACGGTGAGCAGATCTCCGTTACCTGTTGATATCCCCGATGCTGTCCAAGTGCCACAGATCGTTCGATGTGGACGGTTCAACACGTTGCAGCTGTGCATATGGAAAGCGATTCGTATGCACAGTTGCAACGCGCTCAACCGTGCACATCTAACGATCTCTGAAGAATTACTTACTTTCCCTAAACGTAACTAGATTCCTTTGTTTTAACTGTAAACAAATTTAGTCTTACTATATTTGTTTAAAAATTAACCCGCCTGTTCATTCTACAGAAAAAACAAAATCGAATCGGAACTAAATTCGTTTTCCCACGGGATGCTCCCATAACATTATAAATCGGCTTAATCATCAACAAGACCAACAATAATTTTTTCCTGAATATTCATCGTCGATTTTACTGCTCCATAAGAGTTTGTAGAGTTCGGTAACATTTCACTAGTATATTCGTTATAATTTTTCTCTGTAAAAAAAGGAAATAGAAAAGGGTAAGAATATATTTTGATGCCACTTCTGAACCCTGTTTCCCTCAATTTTTGCATTTGGATTGAAGAACACAATGCTTTCAGCAAATCTGTGATATTCATAATCGTAATTAACGATTGTGTGACATGAACACCAAATTATAATTTTTCAGCGCATTTATATGTACCAGCTCTCCAAATCATTGCCGTATATCGGAACTTGGAAGAAGAGCTGTGGAAAAGAAACACAAAAAACAAAACTGCAAAGAATAGTGTCGTAAAATGATAAAGAAGTGACCATAACAACCTAATTGATTACGTTAAGACTACGTTTGTTTGTTGAACTACTGAGCAGTCGTTGGTTTTCCGTGCTGTGTGGAGTGGACGGTGGGACACTCACATCAGAGTCAGTCACTTGAGCATTGAGAACCCTGAGGATTTTGTAGGGACGGGAAGTGCCGTGAAGTACGGGGTGGAGTAGAGAGACTCCACTTACAAGTCCAATCTTTACTCCTTATGTATTTATCAGGCATGCACACACATTAGCCACTACTTGATATGTTGATGATTTAATGTGATAAGTATGTCACTAAAGGAAGCGTCAGAGATGTTTCAAGACGTGATTTATTAGAGGTACAGGATTGGTAATATAGTGGGTAATGTGCGTGCACACCTGAAAAATACATAAGCAGTAAAGACTGGACTTACAAGTGGAGTCTCTCTACTCCACCCCGTACTCCACGGCATTTCCTATCCCTACTAAATCCTCAGGGTTCTCAATGCTCGATGCTCAAGTGACTGACTCTCATGTAAAGGATCCCACCGTCCACTCCGCACAGCACGAAAGACCAACGACTGCTCAGTAGTTCAACCACCAAACGTAGTGTTAACGTCATCAATCAGGTTGTTATGGTCACTTCATTATCATTTTATGACACTATTCTTTGCAGTTTTGTTTTTTGTGTTTTTTCCACAGCTCTTCTTCCAAGTTCCGATACACGGCAACGATTTAGAGGGCTGGTACATAAATGCGCTGAAAAATCATAATTTGGTGTTCATGTCACACAATTGTTAATTAAGATGACTGAGAAATATCACAGATTTGCTGCAAAGATTATGTTCTGCAGTCCAAATGCAAACATTGAGGAAAACAGGGTTCAGAAGTGGCATCTAAATAATAATACTCTTACCCTTATCTTATAATTTCCTTTCTTACAGAGAAAAATTATAACGAATATACTACTGAAATGGTATCGAACTCTACAAACTCTTGTGCACCAGTAAAATCTACAATTTATATTCAGGAAAAGTTTATTATTGTTGATAATTAAGCCGGTTTAAAATGTTAGAATCTGCAGAGTTTAAATTAGGGGTTTCCACCATATGCCAAATAACATCGCCTTCTGCTACCACTGTGTGTTGTTGATTGTCTGTCATAGACTCACGCTACCCGATTACCTGCGAGAGCATCGACAATCATACAAGTGGTCAAGGGAATGCATGTATATGTTAATTGACTACTTAAGGTCTTGTCTTAATGTTATGCTGTACTTTGTTTAAATTTAGCTATCGCAGGATTAGGTATTTATATACTATTTTTTTGTAATGAATTGTTAATATATTTTCATATTTCCTTAACCCAATATGACTGTGCATTGCTTTATGTATAAACCTGTGTACCCAAGGAACGATCCTCTATCACTGAGAGGTTCACGAGTATTTCGATGCTCGATAATCACTACCTCACAA
>NC_089795.1:488523-498523 GCF_040412425.1 Macrobrachium rosenbergii | reverse complement strand
ATATTAATAAATAAACAACGTATACTTGCGATGGGTGAATAAATAATAATAAATGGGTGACTGGGTACAGTTTCTTGATCACAGGTGCACAATAGGTATGGGAACAGATATGGGCTGAAAATGAGACATGTGGAAGGGTATCATGTGGGTACAAGGGCATCATTTGATGGGTATGCTATGGATATGGGTATGGGTGTGGGTCTCAGATTTGGCCTGAGCATGATACAGATGAGATATGGGTATGGTGGAATTAAGGTATGGGTATAGGTATGGATATGGAAGATATAAATATGGGTATTGGAATGGAACAGATATGCATATGGGCAGAAGTATGGAACAGATGGTATCTTTTGGGTATAGGTATGGGTATGGTACGGATACTGGTATGGCTATGGGTATGGTTATGATACAGATATGAGTATGGGTATGGTAAGGATGTAGGAACTAGCAAATGCGACCGATAGCGAGCATCTACTAGTTCTGTTATTAATTTGAAACTAAGTAAATTGCACAGTATGTACGAATTATATTTTGTTCACTAAATAACATGACTATAGTATATGATAAGACGATTTATAATCGTTATTATTATCTCAAAAATATCAGAGTGAATTTCACGTGCGAATCAGGAGAATCCCTTATGACTGGCTGTTTTGGAAATAGTTTGTTGTTTCCCTCCTTTATTGCTGAATGATTAGAAATTAATCAATTAATTTTGCTTTGGTCTCTTGTAAATCAATGACTCACACAGATTCTAAATCTTTTCAGACCTGCTTAGCACATATTATTACAACTGCGTTTTTTTAGAGTGAAATAGAAACTTCAAATCAGTACCATCATAAGGTTTGGTTTAGGAATAAATTTTTATCAACAAACTGAATTTCGCCACTTCAGCATTTAGATGTTGCAACCTTATTAAATAACCAGTGTCCTGTTTGTTAGCGTTGTTCAGTATAGTCCTCCCCAATGTTTCTATTTATTTTAGATGTTGTCATTTGTTTTATATCTGAAAATTATTTATCAATATCCTTTGTTGAATAATACTGAATGCAATAAACTCTACTGTATCAGAAGTATAACCTTGTGTAAAGTTTGTGGTTTTGTGTGTGTGTGTGTGTAGGGGTGTGTGTGGGTTGGTGTGTGTAACCACTAGGAAAACTATTATAGTTGAAAGACTTTAAAATTTCTGTGAGATTTTGAACTACTTTCTTCACAAAAGCCAAGGAAAATCAACAAATGCCCATACTTACTCTAACTGGAATGTATCATATTTATTTGGAGTATTGGAAAACACCTGGGATAATATATATATATATATATATATATATATATATATATATATATATATATATATATATATGTATATATATATATATATATATATATATATATATATATATATATATATATATATATATATATATATATATATATATATATTAAATGTATATCTGTATATATTTCCCTTTATATATATTTATATATATATATATATATATATATTCTATATATATATATATATATATATATATATATATAAAATATATATATATAATATATTATATATAACAAATATAAATAATAAATAATATATACTCTGTGTGTGTGTGTTGTGTGTGTGTGTGTGTGTGTGTGTATATAAGGGTTTGTTTCAAAGGGTAAACACATTCAATCAAAACATTAACACCTCAATTCACACATCCCTTTATCTTGCCCTTTGATGATCGCAGTGGTGTCAAAGGAGGTTTTAATGCAATACATATTAAAGAAACCGTTTCATCTTTCTCCACGTGTCGCAGCTGGCTATAGAGAGAAATTGTGTCAGACAGGGAGATAGAAATCAACCGGCGTGAGGTTTATTCATCCGTCAGAATCAGTACCATTATCTCTCTCTCTCTCTCTCTCTCTCTCTCTCTCTCTCTCTCTCTCTCTCTCTCTCTCTCTCTCTCTCTCTCTCTCAAATTAAAACTTTCAGATGAATTTTCTTAGAATGAGGGTTTATCTCTTACTAAACTAATAAGTTCCGGGATTAGCGTTGACGGAAGGTATTTTTAGATGATAAAAAAAAGGAATGGTACCTGCAAATTTAGAGAACTATTTTTATAGTATACAAAAAAAAGGATGTTACCCTGCTAATTTCAAGAACTTTTGCATCCTTGGGAATAATAAGAAATGCTACAAAGATAAAAAAGGACTCAAGTAGAGCTTTTTCTTGTAACCATTGTAACAAAGCTAGGACATTTTCGAAGCACTTGAAACTACTAAATCCGTTTTAAATGCATAGGAATCCAATAAATCCATCGCAGAAATTTTATTAATTTTGTAACTTTTTTCTTTTGATGGTAGAGGCGGCATCTGTCAGATGATCATTGCATTGGATCAGTAATTTTTGCTTTTGCTTAATTAATAAAACAAGCATTTGGATATCTTTCTTGAAAGACTCATCTTTTGTTGCCCGGGAAAACTCTAAATGACAGTCTACTTGTCAGGAGGAGGGAAAAGGGAAGGGAAGGGAAGGGGAGGGGAAGATGGAAGGGGAGGGGAGGGATCCAAAGGAGAGGGGGAGGGGCTTGTGTTGATGGTTGTTATACAGTTCTACTTTTTTTCATGCAAACGTTCACCTTTCGAACAGTCTTGGGTGTACTGACAGGCATTAATGTGGTGACTGTCCCTTTTATCCAGGTATTACTGTGATGACTGTCACTTTTATCCAGGCAATACTGTTCTGTCTGTCCCTTTTATCCAGGTATTACTATGGCGACTGTCCCTTTTATCCAGGTATTACTGTGATGACTGTCCATTTTATCCAGGTATTACTGTGGCGACTGTCCCTTTTATCCCAGTATTACTGTGATGACTGTCCATTTTATCTAGGAATTACTGTGGTGACTGTCCCTTTTATCCAGGTACTACTGTTCTGTCAGTTCTTTTTATCCAGGTATTACTGTGGTGACTGTCCCTTTTATCCACGTATTAGTATGCTGTCTGTCCCTTTTATCCAGGTATTAATGTGGTGACTGTCCCTTTTATCCAGAAATTACTGTGCCAATTGTTCCTTTTATCCAGGCATTACTGAGGTGACTGTCCCTTTTATCCAAATATTATTGTGGTGACTGACCCTTATGTCCAGGCAATACTGCTCTGTCTGTCCAATTTATCCAGATATTACCCTGATTACCGTCCTTTCACATCACCTCTTCATTTGTTTCTGTCATAATCTTTACTGAGTCTATGTATGCCACGTGCTTTTAAAGTTCACTCTCAAACTTCTCATTGAACTGTTTGCTAGTCAAAAATAACTTAGTTCACACACACCCTTTGTTCATCCCTTATCAATCCCTCTGTCATCTTTCTTGATTTCTCTATCTAAATCTTACTATGCAACTTCCCTGATATACTAAATAATATTATCCCCTTAATTCTCAATAGTCTCTTCTTTCACTTTTATCGTCGTACACAGGAACAATTCCTCTCGTGATATGATTTTATATATCCTACCCATCCATATAATGTACTGTAAATTTTATCAGAGTTTTCATATTTTCTTGCTAAAAATATTGATCTTCATTTCAACACCATTACACATATGGCAATTTCCCTACCAACAGAGAGACAGAGATAGTAAATAGAAAAACATAAACAGTATAATTTATTCTTTTATTTTTATGTATAAGCTGCAACATATTTACAATCGCCCTAAATGTAGTAAAGATAAATATGACCTGAAACGCGTATGTATGTGTATGTCAGTTATTTCCCAAACACTTACGTTTTATCATTCACAGCCGGTTAATTACTTCATGTAAATTGGCCTATTCATATGCAGATTTGGGTAAACACTCGTTGCTCTTTTCAATACAAATTTTTCAAAATAATGAAACACACAACAAATATGCGGACAATATTGTTGGGCGCTTTCACAAGCTCTCTCACTTCTGTTGATTTATAAATTTGAAATTTTTTTCCATGACATTGAAGGGTATTTATCGCATGTTATCTGGAGTATTTTCTTTTAGTAAGAAGAATTTATATTTCTGTTTGTGGGATTGGATATTTCTCTGTCTATCAACAGAAAGCCCACCTCTCATCTTTTAGTAGTCCTTTAGAGATGCTGGGATTTTCCTCTGATCAGAATGGAACCATACAGGAACAGTATTACAAAGCTGATAAATGTCATCCTTTTTAGCAGAATTAAAATTTCATCAAGGATGGGGTCCTAAATGAGCCTATTTTATGACTGATCTCTCTCCCAAAGAAACAATGATACAGTTTTGTATATGAGTAACATCAGTCTCTGCTTCATCATCCTCCAAGTTGAATCTTTTACAGGTGCACAGGAAAGAGCATCAGAATAGCACGACCCTTACCTTTACATAATTTTACGGTAAAAACAAAAGGAGAGGTCTTTTCCTTCAGGTCCTGAAATCAAGATTGTAATCATTCAGCATTGGTATAAGAGGCTTATGATCTAAGGCCAGATCAAAATGCAACAGGCCTCCATTCATCCCAATGCTGCTGCAACAAATCATATCAAGGGCATCTGTTTGAAGTACAGTGGGTAATTTTGGGTCGAAATGAGACATCACTGGAGGAGAGGATCGAGTCCTCTTCAATATTTCAAACGCATTCTGATGATCTTTTGTCCAGTGGAAAGTATCCTTGTACTTAAGAAGACTATGAAGATTAGCTGCTGATGCAACAATAGAAGGAAACTCTGCTATCTGAGTCACCAGTCCAAGAAAAGATCTAAGATCATCATTGTTTTATAACCTCTTTCTTTCTGAAAACATCTTCTTATGGTAATCTTAGGGTAGGATTCGCAATGACCTCATGTTGTGCCATGACAAAAGAGCATCTTCTAATTCCTCAAGGATGAGAATCTATATTTCCACCAGTGCATCATTCAGCATAAGTCAGATGACTTTAGTCTAAGCTGCCGTAGCTGATTTGGGCCTATATCTGTGATTTTTGCACCACTGTCAGGAGTAATGTTCAGGTTAGCTGGTTGCTTACTCCCCTTAAAAAAAGAGATCGTGAATATTGGTGTTTGCATTTCATGCTTCTTTGCATGAATATCACTAAGTTTAAGTTGGTGAATCCTAAGATGTTCTTGCTTAGTTTTACTGGGTAATTTTCAACTGTTCCCCCACGACAGACTTCACTGAAATGATTAGGGAATCCACATAAATGGCATTTCTTTCTCGTCCACACATATGAACACAACCACCACAACCCTCACACTGGGTCTTTTCAGGTCGGTTAGAGTGCTGTGAATGGGATTTGTACGAATACATTTTTTTATACATGGCACATTTATTGATAGCCCTAACTTGGTTTGTTAGACCCTCCTCTGTGTTATGAACAGATCCTTGACTATGACATAATGCAAGAGCAGTTGCAAAATCTGGAGGTGGGTCTGTGTAAGTAATCTTGTGTATATCTGATGACCACGAATACCAGAGGTAATGCAATGCCCGTGACCAACCTTTCTTCCAAAACTTCTCACATAACTCGGCATCGTTTCTAAGTTCTTTAAGGGGGAAAGACAAAAGAGTATCAAAAGACTGTCTCTCTTGCTGTTGCCTTTCCTCAAACCTCACACGTAGCAGGGCGATACTGCGTTGCCTCTGAAAGTGGTACATTATGCGATCCAATATTTCACCTATGGTTAGTGAGTCATCCTCGGAAATTCTAGTGGCATGAGATAAAGTAGATTACATTTCGGATTTGAGACAGAAGAGAAAATGAGAAAACCGGTGTGCGAGGCGGCAATTCCTTGATCTGAAGGAGCTCAGCATAATTTTCCAAGGAAGTACACCAAAATTTAGATTCGCGCCAAGAAACGTCTGAATCAAACTTAACAGGAGGTAATGTATTTTGCTGACAAGGTTTTGTCGAGAATCGCTAATAGCACAAATTTCACTTGGAATATCATGAATTGCGCTCTCACCAACAGAAGCAGGAACAAGACCACGAAACTGCAAAGCTTGCTGCAGCAATGTATGCATGGCCTCCCTATCTTCTCGTGCACTTTCGCACTCGGTTGCTTGTCTTGTTCTGTCTGTTCACTAATTAATTACGCAACTCTTTCCAGCATATGAGGGTTCGCTGAATAAACTTTGCTCACTCTTAGACTTGCCCTCTGGAGCCATTTCACGAGCTGTGACAATCAAGAAGTTCGCAGAAGCAACGCACTGCGCCAAGGTAAGATGTAATGGTATGCGAGTATTGTAATTCCTTTATTATGTTATGTAAACAGCAGGAAAGCGAAACACAAACTAAACTTAATACAGAATGTAATGCTGAAAGGGAAAGTGTCGTAATAGTAACAACAACGAGTTTAAAATTAAGCAACCATTACCAAATAAACTACGCAACTGGCATAAACAGGCATATAGAATCCTTCCAGAAATATGTTTGGAAAAGGCTTCTTAGTTGGAAACACATGCTAAACCCAAAGATAATGCTCGCATTTCTGTACAGGTTCTTGGAGAATCATATAATAGTGAGGAAGTGTTGACCATGTTTTTAAATTATATATATATATATATATATATTATTTATATATATATATATATATATATATATATATATATATATATATATATATATACATATATATATATATATATATATATATAAAATATATATATATATATATATATATATATATTCTATATATATATATATATATATATATTATATATAATATACAATATATATATATATATATGTATGTATATATATATATATATATATATATATATATATATATATATATATATATATATATATATATATATATATATATATATATATATATATATATATATATATATATATATATATATATATATATATATATATATATATATATATAGATATATATGTATATATATATATATATATATATATATATATATATATATATATATATATATATGTATATATATATATATATATATATATATATATATATATATATATATATATATATATATATATATATATATGATCAAAATATATATGTGTGTGTGTGTGTGTGTAGTTTTGTTCGCTCTAACATGTGAGTGAAAAGGAATTTAATTAATAATATCGGAAAACATTGAGAAAAAAAAAATCTCCCGAAGACAAAATCGAATGTAATGGAAGAGGGAAATACGACAGACAACGTGTCCAATTAAATTCTGGGCTGAAAACCATCACAGTGGAGAAGACAAACACTGGAGAGAAAATATTTCTATTTTTTCCCCGTCAAATAATTCCAGGAAGAAATGTCATCGTCGTCAGCAGAGAACGAAATGCAACGTTTTCTGCGAAACAATAATTACTTTCTGCATGCCAAGTTTTTAGAAAACCTCTATACACAGTGTATAGATGACGGTGTATATCAATCTCTCGCAACAAGAACATTGCAAGCCCCGTCTAAATTCTGAAACGGCTTTAAACTTTTCATATATGTATGTATTCTAATAGATTTAGATTTACATGAGTTTTGTATTCTGATTTGATTTTACTAAGTGAATATACTTTTTTATCTTTTTTGTGTAGTTTTGGGTCACAGTGTGTTAAATATTTAAATGGTAACCATCCATAAAAATCATTATCATTATTCATATTTGTTTTGATTTATGTTATTCAGTAGTGTACTAAAAAATCTTTACAATATCTTACCTCAACGTCATTAAGATGATTTCGATTTCACTTGGAATTATTTTGGTTCGTTTTTGTATATATCTATTTATGGATACATGTATATCTTCTACTTAATCATTTGTTTATCTACTCACTGTATTCATTCTCAGTATTTTACCATTTATCTTTACTTTTTGTTTAAGTCAGCTAGTGTTCAAGCAAGTCTTCCTCATTTCAATGGCAAGAAAAGTACTGAATGGGTGGAATATCTTTGGACTTCATTATCGACGACCACAGAAACCTCGGCAGATACATGAAGGCTAAAAATAGCTCTGAAGTACAGTGCAGAGAGTGGAAACCATGATCACCGATGCAATCTCAGAAGCTAAACATCAGAGTAATATTCAAATTATAAATCCTTCCCTAGAAATTACTGTTTTCATACCGTTGCTTTCAATAATTTTTTTTTTTTTTTTTTTTCTACAAATGAAGCACCATTTCTGGAATAAAAGCGTAGAGGATTTGGTTCTGTTTCTGTTCAAACCATTTCCTTTATGCTTTATTCTTGTAAACAGTCTCTTGAACATTGTTATAAAATTTAGTTATAATATACAATACTATATTTTATTTACATATTCTATCTTTCTTTATGTTACACGTATTCTCCAGTATGAGGAAAATTAATTTGAATGCATTTTGTATTATGTTGTCCGTTTTAGTTTTCTGAAAAGAAAACTATTGAGATGGTTTCGTCTGTGCGTCCGCACTTTTTTCTGTCCGCCCTCAGATCTTAAAAACTACAGAGGCTAGAGGGCTGCAAATTGGTGTATTGATCATCCACCCTCCAATCATCAAGAGTACAAATTGCAACCCTCTAGCATCAGAGTTTCTATTTCATGTAAGGCTAAAGTTACGTCATAATTTCAGATATTTCTGACAACGATATAATACCACCAGGGCGGCGGCTAATGACAAAAACATCATACCTTTATTAAGATAACCTATTTTCGGTGGCCTTGATAATATGTTATAGCGGCTGTACAGAAAACTCGACTGCGCCGAAGAAACATCGGCGCATTTTTTTAATTTTTTTTCATTTTATTAACCAGATGTACTGTGTTTTCTATTGCGAGAATAAAAGTAGGATCATCATTGTAGATTTTACGTCATTCATTATAATATACAATGCAAAGGAAAAGACTTTATTCTTGTCATACAAACAATGAAGGTGAAATTGTTGAGTCTTTTCTCTCCAAGACTATTCTATTTACTTATTTTCCGCAGTCAGTTAGTTATGGAGAACATTCGTTTTACTAGTATTTTTTAGTAATATTTCTTACTTAATTGTCATATAATGCACTTATTGTTACGTCAGAGTTGTCATATTGAAAGAGTTCGGATTAAAAATCACAATTAAAATAATTTCTTCAATAAATAAAAGAATTTTTGAAAACCCTTCAGTTTCTCTGTTGGTTCAGACATAAGCCGCCTAAGGGCAAAAGTCCATGCAGGCATAAAATTGTCTTAATCTAAGCCTGCTAGCCAAAATGCAATAATAACACTATACATTTCGGTTCAGTTATTAATCATACTGAGCATTAGTAAAATACAACATATCCATATCTATAAACCCGCATATTTAGTAAAATTCTATCATTAGTGGAAAACGCGATACTCATCAAAGATGATGGTGAAATGATAAAAATCGCCTTTGTCGGTGTTAAAGAAATGGCATTTTATTGTTTCTAATATGGACATAATGAAGACAAAAGCAACGTGTTGTGCATGGCAGACTACTGGATAGCACGTAAAACATTGGTACTTTAATGGTAAAAAAAAAAAAAATGTTTGTACACTTGCAAAACTTTATTTTTTACCAGTATACGTGGATATGTACCTAAACAAACATACACCATTTTGAATACAAAACACTAAATTATATTATATATATATATATATTATAAATATATATATATATATATATATATATATATATATATATATATATATTATATATATATAAAGATATATATATATATATATATACTCATTGTGTGTGTATATGCACACACACACACACACACACACACATATTATATATATATATCATATATATATTATATATAGATGGATATATATATATATATTATATATATATAAACAATATATATATATAATTTTGTTAAATATTTGTTTTTAAATATGCTAGAACAAAATACATTTGAAAAAAAATACAATCCCTCCTTTTTTTGTCTCTCTCATCTTAAATGAAAGTAATAGAGGTAGCAATTTGTTTAAGAGCATGGTTTTATCACCATTGATACATTTTTACACAGCAACTTTTATATAGTTGTTACCGAAATGT
>NC_089795.1:468253-488023 GCF_040412425.1 Macrobrachium rosenbergii | reverse complement strand
ATAGGGTAACAAACTCATTGCCTATGTTCATAGAGTAACAAATTAATTGCCTGTGTTCATAGAGTAACAAACTCTTTGTCTGCGTTCAAAGAGTAACAAACTCATTGCCTGTGTCATAGAGTAACGAGCTCATTGCCTATGTTCATAGAGTAACAAACTCATTGCCTTTGTTAATAAAGAAACAAACTCATTGCCTATGTTCATTGAGTAGCAAACTCATTTATTATGTTCATAGTGTAAAAAACTTATTGCCTTTGTTAATAAAGAAACAAACTCATTGCCCATGTTCATAGAGTAGCAAACTCATTGATTATGTTTATAGAGTAACAAACTCATTGTCTGTGTTCATAGAATAACAAACTCATTGTCTGTGTTCATAGAGTAACAAACTTGTTGTCTGTGTTCATAGAGTAACAAACTCATTGCCTATGTTCATAGAGTAACATCATAAAACAACAAACTCATTGCCTATGTTCATAGAGTAACATCATAGAATTAACAAACCTGTTTTCATTGCAAACAGCATTCCATAGAGTAAGAAACTCATTGGGCATGTTTATCAAACTCATTGTCTGTGTTCATAGAGTAACAAGTTCATTGCCTGTGTTCATAGATTAACAAACTCATTGCCTGTCATTGCCTGTGTTCATAAAGTAACAAACTCATTGCCTGTGTTCATAGAGTAACAAACTCATTGCTTATGTTCATAGAGTAACAAACTCATTATCGATTTTCATAGAGTAGCAAACTCATTGCCTATGTCCATAGAGTAACAAACTCATTGTCTGTGTTCATAGAGTAACAAACCTATTGCCTTTGTTCACAGGGTAACCAAACCATTGTGTTCATAGAGTAACCAACTTATTACCTTTGTTCATAGAGTAACAAACTCATTGTCTATGTTCATAGAGTAACAAACTCATTTCCTGTGTTCATAGAGTAACAAATTCATTGCCTATGTTTACATCGTAACAAAGTCATTGCCTATGTTCATTAAGTAACAAGCTCATTCTCTATATTCATAGAGCAACAAACTTATTGCCTATGTTCACAGAGTAACCAACTCATTGTGTTCATAGAGTAACAAACTTAATACCTATATTTATAGAGTAACAAACTTATTGCCTATGTTCATAGACTAACAAACCCATTGCCTATGTTCATAGAGTAACAAACTTATTCCCTATGTTCATAGAGTAACAAACTTATTGCCTGTGTTCACTGAGTAACAATCTCATTCCCTATGTTCATAGAATAACACACTTATTGCCTATGTTCACAGAGTAACCAACTCATTGTGTTCATAGAAATTAACAAATACCTATGTTTATAATACAAACTATGTTTATAGACTAACAAACTCATTGCCTGTGAGGAGGAGGATATAATATACTAGCACAGCAGCTAATATTACCGTATATGGTAACAATATCTGGCGCCCATTCAGACTAAAAGCTGCCCTCTCTCTCTCTCTCTCTCTCTCTCTCTCTCTCTCTCTCTCTCTCTCTCTCTCTCTCTCTCTCTCTCTAACATACTACAACACTGACAATTTTTATTTTTCTAACAAGCTTTTAATCCCTCACTTCCAACTGTAAAATTAGAGAAGAATTATTATATTATAGTATTTTTCCTCTTGTTCAGCAAATATATATTAATCATAGAGGAGTAAAAGAAAGCTTTTACATTGTGTATGAAAAAGGGAAAGCCCCTTCCGCGCTCGGAAAAGAAAACTGATTGAAATCCAATGAGTACTTCAAATATGATGATGAGCCCTTATAGGCATCATAGTATTAAACTAGACCTATAAGAAAGTATGCTAATATGTGTCCGAACATATGGAGATATTTGATAATCAGGTAAGTTAACCTATTCCACCTAACTTGGGTGGCGACTAGGCCTAGACTAGCATAGATCCTGGACTTGGGAAACCCACTGTAAGTAGGCTAATAATATAATCTATTAAACTCTTACCTGTAGTACATAGTTTAATATTAATTTTTTTATTCTTAAGTTCCAACCAGTGTTAACAACGAACTTAAGAATATTCTGTTTACCATTTCATCCTAATTTAATTCCTGCAGTGCCCATTTTAAAAACTATTGATATTAACTTAGTATTTATATATAATAACATTTTGAGAAATAAACTAATTAAGAATAGCCCACCCAGTTCAAACAATATTGTATACAGTATTCCTTGTAAAGAATGTAATAAGATTTATATTGGTTAAACATCAAAAGGACTAAAAGTAAGAAGCTCCCAACACAAATATGCCATTTCAAGAGGCTTATCAAATAATGGCATTGTGGATCATTGGCTTAAGACAGGTCATGGGATGAACTGGAATAAGTCAACGGTTATCTACAAGGTCAACGACCATCAGAAAAGAAATCTGTTAGAGACTGTCTTCATCGAAGCTACTTCCACCAAGAATGTTAATCTCCACCCTGGATTATCCCTTGATCCTTTGTCCCTGTTTTTTTTTTTTTTTTTTTTTAAGAACATGCTGCCCAGAATAACAAACTGTAACCCCGCCCCCACCTTCTGCTTTTGTATATAAATCCCTGTCAACTTCTTTTGTATTTTGTGTGAACTTGAAAATGTAGAATAAACTACGAAAGTACTTGTTCAAAGTCCCGGTTTTCATTCACCTTCCGACGTGGACTTATATCTATATATCTAACTATCTATCTATCTATCTATCTATCTATATATATATATATATATATATATATATATATATATATATATATATATATATATATATATATATATATATATATATATATATATATATATATATATATATATATATGTATATGTTGTTATGTGAGTCCTTCGACTAATGAGATTAATTATTGTTTACTTTGATTTATATTGCGTTGCTTTACCTGACCCTTACATAATTCTGTCAGTTAAGGCTAAACTGGACAGATAATGAATAGATCAGGTCACCAGTTAACACTTGTTAACAAAGAATAGAGGTTTATTCATAACTATAGGAATGAATTCAGCAAACTTACTGGAACACTAGTTTCAGCAAAAACAAGTAAATCAATTAAAGGCTCAAAATTATGGTCCGACTTCGGACAAAATTCAATGCTGCATGAAATGAAGCAACAGAGTTTGAGTTCTCAGACGCTGTCAGGAATTTACTGCAAGGCTGATACTAATGATGCGAATTCTTCTCCCAGAAAGAGGATGTTGTGCAAGCCCAAGGCGTACTTAATTCTGGAAAAGATATATCCAGAAACTCTCAATTATCATTACTAATCACAAGGGGATAATTCTTAGTTCAAAAATAATACATTTAAAACCATGGAGGTTAAAGTGTGTGACTTCGCTAGACAACAGTAATTGTCCTTGATAGATAACTTCATGAATGGGATATGTTTTACTACGATTTTTTAGTCAGTGCCTGTTTAAGAGAGGAAAAACTGAAGCACGAAAAATGAGAGTTGCAGTCGAAGGGAAAAAGAACCGGGAGCAATTATAAATTCAGACTTACTGCAGGATTAGCTAATGCAGTGATCAGATGCATGAGTTTTCTTAGTCTGTTGAAATAGTAAATTTCTCCTCGGTTTGAACAAAGGAGGACGAGGACGACAGCCTTAGTCACATCTGGATACTGAGAGGGCTGTGTAGAGAGCCCAGAGCCGGGGCAGTTTCTCTTGTCACTTGCTTCGGAACTCCGCCTACCCAGGGCTTGACCTGAAATGACAATAGTCCCATCAGTACAAAGGTCATAAAAAGTGAGCTTAAGATACAGTCTATCTAAGGTCTGTCCAAGCAAAACCTTTCACTTCTTATATTCCTCTGAACTAAAATTCTTACGACTTTGATGGTTGGGATCTGTTCAAAACAACTCCTGCCCGCTTGCTTCTTCCTACATTGTCTGCCCTCTTTAACAAAGATAATTTCTTGTTGACTTGATTAAAGCAATATTTAAGAGAGGTCCTATATAATATATATACAGTCATATATAGTATATATATGGATAAATATATATATCATCATATATATATAAATATATATATATATATATATATATATATATATATATATAGTATATCATATATATATATATATATATATATATATATATATATATATATATATATATATATATATATATATATATATATGTCTATATATCTGTGTGTGTGTATAACTGAATCACAAATATATGGAACGTGATGAATATATAAATGAAGATAAAATCCATAACTGAAGGAAGAATATATAAATAAAGATAAAATCCACGGAAACATTGGAGTGCTGCGAGGCCTTCTGACACTTACGTCCTTTACTTAGCAGACTGAAGATATACAAAAGTAAGTTTACAAAGAAAGCTCATATAAATGACAGATGGGGATTATAAAGGAAACATATGTACCTGGAATCCAACACAAATGATGAATTAGTAGAACTGCCAAAACAGGGTTAAATATTTAAGAGGTTTTACAAAAGATTAGGATCAACCGTTCTGAGTAGCAGGGACAGGACAATTACAAGATTATACAGGGTCGTGACTGACCACCCAGAAAATATTAGTACAACAAAATCTTTTATTATTTTTTTAAATAATAATGATTTTTGCAAGATGAAAATTTTTCAAATAAAAAAATTATATTAAACATTCGGATACATAGAAAATATATATCAAGTAACTAACTTGTAATTAAGTCAGTGATTTTATCTTTTAGGTCATTCTTAAACATTTTTCTAATACAGGGGTCCAAATAATACATGCCAGGGCTAAGGTTAAAATTACAGCTGGAAGTAAGCTGGATAATAGCGGACTCCAATAAATTTCTTGAAGAGAAATCTTTTGATCTGGCAATCACTGAACTTTCAGTCCAATTTATCCTGTGAGAGTTTTCACTTAAGTGAATGAATATAGCATTGGATGCTTGTCCAGTTTGATTGAATACTTATGTTGCTTAATACGTACATCTAAATCTTTGCTGGATTGACCAATATAAAAAGATGGGCAGTCCAAACATGGAATTTTATATATTATGTTGTTGTTTTCTTTAGGGCTATTTTTTTTTATTAACATTCTTTTGAGTGTGTTATTATAAGAAAAAACGAGGTTGACATTAAAAGGTTTTAACAATGATTTTATGTTTTCAAAACCACTAAAATAAGGCAAGCTAAGAATGTTCTTAGGGGTTTCTTTCTTCATGTTACTGTCACTATAAACCTTTTTGTGGCTTTTGTTATAACAAATATCTAGTATATGTGAGGGATAACATAAATCTGTCCCCTATTTTTCTTATGTATTCAATTTCTTGATCCCAATACTGGGGACTGACAATGTGTAAAGCTCGTAAAAACAGAGGAAAAATATATATTTTGATGTTAAGGTGATGGCCTGAATAAAAATGGACATTAATTAAGTTGTTGGTTGATTTCCTATAAATACTAAATTTACATTGAAATGGTTCTCTATGTATTAAAACATCTAAGAAAAGGAGGCAATTGTCTTTTTCTAATTTTAACGTAAACTTAATGGATGGTACCTGGTAAATCATTTACATTAATACCAGCAGGCAAAATAGCTAAAATATCGTCAATATAGTTATACCACTTTAAAGGAGTATAAATGATATTAAGTATATATCGTTTTTCAAAGAATTCCATGTACAAGTTTAAGAGGAGTTGGGATAAAGGGTTGCCCATTGCCATACCAAATATTTGTTGGTAAAATGCACCATTGAATATAAACTTACAATCACAAATGCACAACCTAGTGAGAGAAATAATATGACTGACAGGTAAAGGTAATTAGTGATGGATTTATATTTTTCAGTCTACTAAGTAAAGGACGTAAGTGTCGAAAGGCCTCAATTAAGCACTCCAGTGTTTCCGTTTCCTTCGTGGCTTTTATCTTTATATATATAAATATATATATATATATATATATATATATATATATATATATATATATATATATATATATATATATATATATATATATATATATATATATATATATATATATATATATATATATATATATATATATATATATATATATAATTATGCAACAAACAAAGTTGAGCTGACCATAATCACAGAGAAGCCATTTAGGTCTAAGAAAATTATATCTAAAATTTAAAAACCCATTCCTTTGTTACCACATTTTTCTTGACCTAAGGCGTTGCATTGCAAAAAAGGACTGAAATTACAGGCAAATAAGTAATGAAATCACAAAAGGGGTGTAAAGCCCAGCAACGAAAGACAGATTTAGAGGTCAGGGGATACAAAGAAAGGGGTAGGTCGTAGGGCTTTACTCCCCAACCTGATAAATTATGATGAAAGCTAAAAGCAGAAGCAGGAGTCTTTTCTCAATCAGTGTAGAAAGCGAGTGCCATTATAATACGGATATTGAATAGGGTTCGGTTTGGACGAACCACCGCTGATGTGAAAACTATGCAAGGGACCCTGATTCCAGTACCACCCAACACTGACCCCTCTTGGTTTTTGTTGAACATTACTCTAGTCTCTACAACAGCAACAGCAACAATTGGAACGAGTTCGCCTGTGTTATTCTCTACGGCAAAGAAGAAAAAAGAAAAAAAAATGTTACCCACAAAGAAGCGTTGTGTTTGCATGATCGTGCGCTTCTGAGTGGATACATTTGCTAAGTCTTCAAATCGTATTACTTGAAGAAGTGCCACTGTCTATCTCTTCAGGTATAGTTAGCGTTGTGTGTATTATAATGGTACTCGCTTCCTATACTGATTGAGAAGACTCCTACTACTATTTTTCTCTTTCATCATAATTTATCAGGTTGCGGAGGAAAGCCCTACGCCCTGCCCCTTCTTTTGTATCCCCTGACTTCCATACCTGTCTCTTGTGGCTGGGCTTTAAGACCCTTTTGTGATTTCAAAACTTTTTTCCCGTGATTTCTATTACAATTAAACTGGTACCCCCTGACTGGCCTAAAAGGAAAGCGGTCATTATGTAATTGAAGGTCGACTAATTGGTAGTAATCAAAAGGAGTTGGGTCACAATGGGACCTGCAGTGCCTAAAATAACACTGAATGATTGAAACTGAGATGAGTATAGGTGGTTTCAGTGTTCTATCATTGAAGCCCATTACACTGCAATCCATGATAGGCCCTAGCAAAGTCAGTACTTACTTAAAAAAAAAAAAAAAAATTATCTATGTGGTTCAGTTGGTAGTGGTCTTGCTTTCATTTTAAGTGAACTGCATAACATTCTTAACAAAAGTATATTAACCAGTGTTGCAGAGTCGAGCTGCTTGGCACCATAAGTGCAACCCCCTCAATACCCTTTATTTATGCTGTCGACTCATTAAGTAACCATATGCATTCTCGATTGCAGATAGGAGTGCTTGCTGTGGAACTATCTCATCATCTTGTATCTTCCATTACAGTGCTCTTTGAAGTGGGTCACCCTTGTGTTCCTTAGTGGATCTTTTCATCTGTTGTATATTTGATTGTTTGACAGGACTCTGTTTACCTGTCCAAAATTATTGTCCCATTCTTCTGATATATGTAATGTAAGTATAATTAATTAAATGAACCCTAAGTGTTTACCTAATAACTCCCTCATTTGAAGACCTTATATTGGCATTATCTTATATGCTTTTATCTGAACCCAGAGGTAGAGTCAGATGGTACCTCTCCATTGGTAAGTTTCTGTGAATCTTCAGTTGAAAACCATTCAGTGGTCTTATTTCAGCCAAGTTAACCCTGGGTCAGATTGCAACTATATATATATATATATATATATATATATATATATATATATATATATATATATATATATATATATATATATATATATATATATATATATATATATAATCTATAATATATAATCTGTAAATACTTTCCAATTTTTTTCAGCTTTCATTTTTATAGAAGATCACCTAACACATGGCTAGGTTATTTATCCGACTCTTCACTACTTTGTTAATCAATTGCTACCAAACATCTAGGCACGAATTAAAATTTTACGGTGATTCACTTTCGAATAAAGATACATGAGAGGGACATTATGGGCGGAAATTGTGAGGGGGAAATCTCTAATGAGCAATCAGGTGAACATTCGAATAAGAAGTAGAAGGGAAGGAGGGAGCCAGTCAAGGGAAGATTATGAGAGTTGGCAGGAAGCCGATGGAAAATTAGAGGAGGAAATTCGATTGAAAAGTAGAAAAGATGAAGTAGGACTGAAAAACGACGTACTAAGAGGAGAGAAGAAAAATAACTTGAGTTCTGTATAAAAAAGAAATGATAAAAGGATATGGAGTCATGGGCGAAAATATAGATTAGGATTGCCTTTTCTTATTCTTCTGAACAGAAATAAAAGAGAAAAACTTACATGTTGCATTAAAATTAAGAAAAAGTAAATCGTACATAAAAAAAATCAGAATATATCCCTACCAACTGAATGACAAAACAAGCCTTATCAATTGACCTTGACATCATTGTTTTCATTACGCGGATTTTTTTTTTTTTTTTTTTTTTTTTTTTTGCCGTTTTCCATCGTTCTCGCCATCCTTTTACCAAGAGCCAGAGAATACCTTTTCTTTGCATCTCATGTCGTCTGCCCTTTTCAGCTGTCTAGAGATGGCTACCAAAAATGCAGTCAAATCAGGCAAGGAAATTAAACGGCTTGCCTGTGATAAGGAGTTGGTTTTTGACAAACCATCTGACTGCACCACTCGGCAATGTTGGATTTTAGCCCAGAGTTTCAGTCACTTTTCTTAAAACACAGTACGCTTAAGTGAGCAGAGAAATGGGAAAATTCACTGGTGGAAAATATGAGAACTATATAAAGGATTTCGTCTCTAGCTTCAGGGCTCTCTTGTTTTATGATTTCGTATTTCGGCCCGGGATTGTTTCACATTTTTCAGCTGTCTTCCAAAGAATACAGACTATTTTAGAGAGAGAGAGAGAGAGAGAGAGAGAGAGAGAGAGAGAGAGAGAGAGAGAGAGAGAGAGAGAGAGAGAGAGAGAGAGAGAGAGAGAGAGAGAGAGAGAGAGAGAGAGACAGACAGACAGACAGACAGACAGGACCACGCTAAAAAAAGTCAAATGTTCTTCTCTTAGCGGACCTAACATGTTGCTCCTCTGCCTGATACATTTCACTCTGGCCCCTCATGAGAGAGGCGAGTAAATGTTCTAGAATGCATTGCATTATAATATATATAAATGAAAGAGAATGACAGCACAGAACCTGTAACACTTTGCGACAGAATTGTTATCAATGTCCCTCATATTAAGAGATGAGATACTTTTTCAAATTTATGTAATTTTCACTACTTACGAAAATCATATATCAATGAATAAAATCAGATCTTCATTATTTAACTCCTTCTGAAGATAGTATTTTGGTGTCATTAACATAAACCAGTTTCCACGCCAATTTCTAAGTTGTTTAAAATTTCAATAGCAGACTGTCAAGGCAAGCTTCTTTGAGGATAATAGTTTAGATAATCTATGCTGTAAAATGACGGATTTGTGAGAATAATCATGTCTATGGTTTGGGACAGCGTATATGCGTGCGTGTACGCATGATTGGTGTACAGTATAGTGAAACGTGGAAGGTACTGGGACATAAATAGAAAGTATTGGAAAGAGGTTTCCGAGATGTCAGGGGCCACCAAGGTTTTCTAGTATATAGCAGAAGTTTATAACGATGAAGAGCTACCGAAGAGTTGTTGTTTAGTCATGAAAAATGATTGGAGGTGTCTGCAAGTGTTTTTTTTTTTTTTTTTTTTTACCATAAATGTACATTTTTGGTAACGAGTGTTTTCTACCCGTTTCCGGAGCGAACATCGTTGTTAGATATAATTCATTACTCTATGTAAAGTAAATGCAAATTAAATAGGTATTTCAAAGCTCATTTAACAAAAGACTTTTATTCTGGTTGGGAATGTGGAGAAGACATTAAATCATCAAAAGATACAGCAAATGTTCTCGTTTTTGACCGTGTGCTTTTCCCTTTTCCTACAAGAATGCCTATCACCTCAAAATGAATTAGTTTAGATACTTTTCTTTATCAGAATTCTCTAAATATTATATGGACGGCAAAATAGATATGCAAGCTATCCACTGTGATAATCTTTAATATTATTGGTACCATATTGTAGAGGCAGCGAGACGAGTGACATACAGCGACTAGGTATGTACTAATTTATTGATCTAAACCCTGGACATGTCATTAACAATCACGAGCGGAAAAAATAAGATTTAAACTCAGAACAATAAAGGCATACAACTGGGAGAAAGTGTGTTTTGCACATGAAAAAGACCAAGTATTTCCTTGTACAGTATATGCCAAGGAAGACGATATGATTCATACGGCTTGAAAGCTGAAATGTTTTTACATTTATACACAGTTGCGTTTTTATGCTCAGGAGATTGTGTCTGACGATAACACAGCAAAGGTTGTTTCTACAACTTGTCAGTGGTGTGCTTCTGGCGCCCACGTGTCAGAGGTCGGCCCTCGTGGTCAGTCTTCGTTTGACGTTTCTGGTAGCGTCTGCCACTCCATGTCAGGGCAGGGTTCCCCCACTGAAGTCGCTGCAGGTCCATGTCATCATCTTGCGCCGATACTATTTCAGGATATTATATCTGGATCTGGATGATGTTGGTGGAGTTTTGGGAAAGGGAGCCTGCTACGCTGTTGGAGGAGTCTTTTAACCCTTTCCAATCCTCCTCTGAGCCCAGCCAGGTAGCTCCTCCGGTCCAGGTAGGTCAATGACGGTAGCAGTTAAAGATGTTTACAAATGCAGAAGTATTTATAAAAACAAGTGTGATTCATCTTACCATCATATTTTTCATATGAATCATATATGGTTGAAAAGCTGATAAAATGCACTCATCTTTATGTGCACTGATGAAAATCAGGTAATTCTTTCTTCAATTAAATCTGTAAGAACAACAGTGACATAAATTTATTTGAAATAAAATTTATCAAAATTTTTTTACCAGACCAAAATTCATCAAATTTTTTTTTTTATTTTAAATAATCAGAAACCAGAATGTTATGTTCAAATATCATTAAAAATCTGTTAAAACTAAAGTAAGAAAAAGCAATTTTCTTTGTATAATTCTAACTCACCATACAAGGTGCATATTTAAAAGATTTTACATCATGGTTGATATGATACATATTCTTACGACTATCAGTAATGTTATTCATATAATTTCAATCATGATTACATTTTCTATTCATTTATATAAACATCGGTCTTTCATCAAAATGTATTACTCTTCCTCATCCATGCTTTTTGCTCAGTAAATGACAATTGAACTCAATCCACGCGAAAACTATGATACATTACTACAGTATATACACAACAAATATATATAATTTTCTTAAGAAAAACATCATGGAGCACAGTAAATGTATCTATTGTTTTTCGTTTTTCTTCTCAGAGTGCATATCCTTACAGCTTTACTTTTATCGACATCTTTGCATAGAAATATCCATTATACGCTAAAATTTAGCCCTGTTCACTTAGTCTGTTTACGGCGCTCGCTTCCGAAATCACACAAACAAAGCGGCATTGCCACTCATCTACATAGAGCGAATGTTTGGCTTTCCTAAGTTATACTAAAGAGGTTTAAAAGTACCTACTGAATAATGATATCGATTTACTTTTGTATATCGGAGGTGTATTTCACTTAAAAAAAAACGTCAAAAATTACAAGAGGACGATACTAATTGTATTTCATTGAAAAGTGGTAACGAAGGCGCATACTTGAGCAGATTATCTAGGGTAGGGAAATTGAGAGGCTCAGAAAGACCTTGACCCTCTTGTCCAAATGGAAAGTAGGGAGTAAAACCTTGACCACGCCTGATGTAAAGTTTACATTTCTGCTATTATGCACATCAGCACTATAATTTTCCCATTCACTAGCGTGGTAATCACCGTCGTCAACATCTTCTTCTAACGGGAAGTCTGGATCGTAAAGCCTTTCTTCAATATCAGCGTGAATATCGCATTCGTCGCCCACGTGACGCTCGGAATCGGACAATGACAACCCCGTTTTCTGGTTTCTCAAGCATTTCTTCATCTTCATTATCAATGAATGAGTCTCCTTCTGATGAAAGCGTATCTAAATATGATAATATATCATCATCTGTACGTAAGCGTTTCGGTTCAGGCATGATGATAAAAAAAACAATGGGTATGGAATCGAGAGCGCAGGTGCGTAGGAGATCGCTACCACGAGGAAAGGCCAGGAAGAGGTCGCTGAATGAAGCCAGTTCCCAGACTAACCTCTTTCCAGGGTCACTAAAACATTCAGTGTTCTTAATTAACCTTACTGGGGGGAATTTGGGGGTAAATTTATATGATAACGTAGAATGCTCAATTAGAGAATCCATAGAAAACTGTGCTTAGATCCACAGAAGGAATAACTTTGCCTAAACGGAGCAGTGACTGATTATACTGAAGGCATTGTATATGTGCCTATAGTATCAGAGGACTCCTTTTTCACCGGGCACGCTATACATACCCCAGGATTGGAAAGGGTTAAGTATGTGATGGTGCAGTAATGTTTGGCTGTCAACGACAGATGCCGCTGCTGTCTTGCCGATCACCCATCTCTGCTTGTGGTGAAGGTGTGGACCAGGAGTTGGTGGTCTGTCTGCACCACGAATTGTCATCCTTCTAGCATGTGTCAGAAGTGGTGGATGTCTCTGTGGACTGCTAGCAACTCTCAGTCGAATGTGGAGTATTTCGGTTCCGCTGGCGATAATTTCTTACTGAAGAATGCCAACAGCTGACGACCATTGTCTGTGTCCTGTTCAAGTACCATGCCCATCATGTCTGTCGTTAGGGTGAGAGACCTATGGGGTAAAGGAAAGATTAGTGTGGCAGTGGAGGTGATTGCTTTATCGTCGACGTGTTCACATGTATGACAGAAGTCCACTTGAGTGTACAATCTGGACTATCCTCAAGAGAAGCGGAATTGACACAGTTTTTGTCTAATATGAAAGCTTTATCTTGTTTTTCAGGCCAACATAAATTTTAAGGCTTTCCATCGGAGCAATCGTATATAGGATTCATTATTTCAGCAAGGTTGGTAATGAACTGGTGGTAATAGTTGATCATTCCTGTGAATTCCTAAACTGCTATAATTGTTGTCAGCTTTGGGAAGTCATTGATTGCTTGGAACTTTGCCGGGAGGGGCTTGACAACGTCAGGGCTGATTTGGTGGCCCAGGAATTCTACTGTTGGTTTTGCCCATTTGCATTAGTCCTCCCAGACTATGAGTCCATTTTTTTAGTAATTGCACGACCCATCTGACTTCTTTCATGTGTTTTTTAAGGTTAGGGCTGAATATCAGAATGTCATCAATGTACATGACGCAAAAGGGTAGGTTGCCCAGGATTTTGTCCATCAGACGCTGGAAGGTCATGCCTGCATTCCGAAAGCCAATGCAGGTGATGATGGCCATCTTTTCTACATCCTCCTTCATGACCAGGACTTGGAAATATCACTTCATCAGGTCAATCTTTGTGAATATTTAGGGCCCCCTCCATCTGGTTTGTAATGTCAGCGATATTTGGCAGTGGGTACCTGTCAGGCACTGTTTTAATGTTAAGTCATCAGGAGTTGCCACATGGTTGTCTTGTTCCATCAGCCTTTGGCACCATGTGGAGGGGAGAAGCCCATGGGTTGGATGGTTTTTGGCATATTCCTGCCTGTTCCATGTCCCAGGAAGCTTGTTTGGCGTAAGCAAGCTTGTCTGGGGACAAACGTCTGAAACGGGTGTGGACTGGTGGATCCTTGGTGACTATGTGATGGTGGACGTGTTGATTTGCAGGTTTGGTCAGGTCATGCTGCAGGTCGTCCTAGAATACCTCCAGAAACTCCTGTAGGAGGCGATATATCTCTGGTGCTGGAGTCTGAGTGAGTGGGACTACAGGGCAGGTTGTGAGATCAGCTGCTCTCTTGCTACGTCCACCAGTATGTTGTGGTCTTTTAGGAAGTCTGCTCCTAAAAATGCAATGGTTATGCCTGCGATGAACGTCCATTCCTACTTACTTTTGCCTAACGACAAATTCATGATCCATTTCCTGTATATTTTTAGCAGGGCCCCACTGGCAATGGACACCTGTAGAGTGCGGGGGGTGGGATTGATGGTTTCATGCGAGTTGGCTGGCATGAATGATTTGCATGCACCAGTGTCAACGAGTAACTCCGTGTTTGATCTTACGTCAGTGATGAAGAAACACATGGAGCCTTTCTGCCCGTACCTGGAAAAAAGACAATGATATCACTTTCAGACATTCTTCTCTTTTGGGCTTGTGCTTCAACTTGTTCTCTCTCCTAAAGCTTTGGAACCAGTGCAAGGGGGCAGTGTGGCCCCTCTGTCTCACTGTCCATCCCTGCATCGCTCTGCTGGTGTGGCTGTGGGGCAGCTGTTGCTACAGGTGGTTTTGTGGGCTCCATCGACTTGTGGGCCGAGTGGAGAGCATCGACCATTCATTTTCAGGAACAAGACGAGGTCCATGGTTGATGTGTTGAGGATGCCCGCCACTGTTTGGTGGGGTATTTTTTTTCAGTAGGACCTCTCTCACAAGGTCCAATGTGATCTATGGGCAGCTGTTTGTGGTGGGATCATCACTAGCCGACACAACTGCTTGTAGATGTGAGATGGTCGCTGGTCTCTTATTGCTGCCCCTATGTTATCTAGGAACTTCCTAGCTCTGAGGCTGGGTGACATGTTAAAGAACGACCTTAGTTGGAGAAAGTGTGTTTTCTCACACATAAAAAAGACTATTTCCTTGTATATGCCAAGTAAGACAATATAATACATATGGATCAAAAGCTGAAATGTTTTATACATTTATACACAGTTGCGTTTTTATGCACTGGAATCTGTGTCTGACGAGAATACATAATAAATGTTGTTTCTACAGCTTGTCCTTGGTGTGTGCTTCTGGCAACCACGTGTCAGAGGTCGGCCCTTGTGGTCGGTTTTCGTTTGACGTTTCTGGTGGTGTCTGCCTGGAGGGCCCCAGCGGCGGGTCCTATAATACTCTTAAAATTCTCATTTCTTTATTGACTTCACAAAATTAAGAATTTGAAGTTATGATAATGTAATTATTAATTGCACCTATAAAAAAAAATTATTCAAGTATCCTTGAATTCTTTTTCACATTCGAAACTAATTTACTAACCAATGACGATATTTCTATAGGATATCCCATGTGACTTTAATTGTGCTGAGAGTATATAACGCTTTTCAACTTAAAGATTCAAAAATTCTGTTCACACTTAGTTTTCAGGTTTTTATCTTTTTAGCGTAATATAGTAAAGGTTTCTTCTAGTGTGTGTTTTTTTAAGTCATCGCTGGTTGTTTTCTTTTTGTCATAAATCAGAGCTTCCAGTTAAACTTTAATCACTCACTTATCAATGTCTTCGATTTTTTCAGTGTTTTGTGCATTATCTTTTATTTTCATTTGTTTCTTTGCTTACATCGTTTTATCGCATTTCACTAAATCCACTTTCCTCTTCTGTTTATTAGTTGAGCCGGAGTTATATTTCTTTGATAATTAAATCCAAATCTGTTATGCTACGCGACAGTAACTCAGATGAAGAGAGAGATCTGAAATCATAAAGTGCAACAATGAATGTCTCCATAGACTCTAGCAGCTAGAGTCTAGCTACTCTGTAGGGCATCGGCAGGAATTCCTGGAAGTCAGTGGTTCCCAAACTATTTTGTTTCAGATGACCCCGATCATGCATCATATGCATGACCGCAACTCCACTGGCTGTATGCACTAAATATGAATAATGTAAATATAATCCTACCATTTGTGGACTCTGGTACGTAATTAACCTTTTCTGCGTCTTTGTACATAAAGATCTCACAGTAGCGATATCTTAAATTTTACTTTTCTGTCAAACCCAGAAATGTTACCTGATCCTTTGAACTTTTTTATGCATTCTTAGTTTATTATCGAGAGTTTATTAAAATAGTATCACCGAAAGGGAAATTTTAAGCATTAGCATTTACTAAATAAAGTATTTACTTTTGAAAAATTTACAGAATGTCTCAAGGGCGTGAAGTTTTCTGGCTGGCCAAGTGCGGATATTCCACAAGAAGTCAGAATTAGGGAACAGAAAAAGAGATAACAAAGGAAAGGAAGATGGTGACCTGGAATAGCCAAAAACATAATTGTTAAACATATAGAAAATGATGGCAATTACGAAAATTTTCACAGTTTTCACACACCACACTGTATGTATATATATATATATATATATATATATATATATATATATATATATATATATATATATATATATATATATATATATATATATATATATATATATATATATATATATATATATATATATATATATATATATATATATATATATATATATATATATATATATATATATATATATATATATATATATATATATATATATATATATATATATATATATATATATATATATATATATATATATATATATATATATATATATATATATATATATATATATATATATATATATATATATATATATATATATATATATATATATATATATATATATATATATATATATATATATATATATATACTGTATATATATAATTATATATATATATATATATATATATATATATATATATATATATATATATATATATATATATATATATATATATATATATGTGTGTGTGTGTGTGTGTGTGTGTGTGTGTGTGTGTGTGAGTGTGTGTGTGTGTGTGTGTGTATTACTGATCAAGCTGACTAATTGCTGGCCTGTGAAAACGTGTTTCCTGTGCAAGTGGATTCTATGTTGACATAGGTATTTTCCGCGGTTAGAGACAGCGGGTATCCAGCGCTCTCATTCATGGCTTCCGGCCATGACCAAGATGCAAGGGGAAAACGTGACAGGTGGATGGAAGCATTGTGATATTTGTGGGTTAGAAGGCGGAGTCTTTCGAGCATTGAACCTGATGGTGACGTCACGCTGCAAGGGAGGGGTTATCAAGTGGATGTGAGCATACATGCACTCTCTGATGTATATATTATAGAGGAACCGTAGAATGGGTATTCACTTTTGATTTGTGGCTGATGTGATCGCTCTTTTGAGCTGTTTGTGAATAAGACCGCCACTTTGAGGGACGGCTTCCTGATGGCCACAGAACGTGAGTAAGATAACCCATTAACACTTGTGTCTTTTTCATACATTATGTGGAATACCCATTTTACGTTGCAGTGAAACCCCTCTGACCTCTATTAAGCATGTTTTCCGTTTTAAGTGTTACTTTTTATGCGACAGTTCAGGTTTTAATCGTTTTCAGTCCAACATTCCCATTTTGGGAACATGACTTTCCTTTACATTCCTAGCTGTACATATTCAAATATAATGGTTTTATCGTGTTATATATATTTTTATATATATAATTGATCCTTATAAATGATGAAACAAAAAAATTTTGAAATTTTTCTTTATTTTTTGACTTACTTTTTCTAAGATTTTTTTTGAAAATTAGTGACCTGAAATAAACATTTTATTTCAATGAGAAAAAATTCATATTCTATTATTCTATTTATTTCATATATGCCCTGAATACTTTTTCTTCGATAATATATTGTATATATTATGATTTTTCTTATAATAATATTACTGTAAATATTTTTGTAACATGTTCCCAAAATGGGAACGTTGGGCACTTAGGTATGCTGGATACCCTGATTTACTCAATATCCTGAATGAACGTGTTTTGCTGCTGTCTGCTGAAGTTGACACAACAAGTTTAGTTCTGTAGACTAAACATCACAAGTGCTGGGTTCATAGCAGACAGTTTGGGACCAGTATCTGTTGAGACAGCACCAGGACAAGTGGAATTTCATCGCAGGTCTTCTATCCATGGATAGTAAAAGCTTTTATGGGTGAGTTTTTGGTAATTGAGATTTTATTTTTCTATTCATATTATAGTTCTCAAAATCATCATTATCATCATCATTATTATTGCTGTTGTCGTCGTCATCATCATCGTCATCAACATTATCATCATCATCATTCATCGTTATATGGGTGTTACATCATCATCACAATTTTCTATAAGAATAAATCTGCACTTCATATGCATTTATGTTTTGTGATACAAGATATATCTTACTGGAAAAACATAAGGTTCATAAATTATTCCTAAGCTGTTTTGATGCAATAATCTGAATGTTTTCTGACATATTTACCCTTTTATTTTTTCAGGGCAAATACCCCTCGAATGCACTATTGATTCCTACGTGATGCTGCTGAAGCAGTTACTCAATCAAATTCTAAAGACATTGATATCGTCATTCTACCTCCTCCTACTGGCGATCAGCCAGCTGATAATGATGAAGAAAATGAAGATGATGCTCTGGATAGAGAAGGTATGCCTGAAGAGATTAGTGGAGACCTTGAAGTTCATGAAAACGAAGAGGAAGAGGTCGAAAACTTCAGAGAAAAAGGAAGATGGCGTAAAAGGGAAAATCTGCCATTTGATCTACACTCAGTTCCTGCAGGTGATTGTGAAGCTCATTTAGGAAAAGGAATGTTTGAGATATATAAGCTGTTCTTCCCGGATGAGATCATTAGTCATCTGACCGTACAAACGAATTTGTATGCTCAGCGAGATAAAAACGACAAGGATTTCTGTGTTGATGAGGAAGATATGACAAAGTTTTTGGGATTAGTTCTGATAAGTGGATATCATAGTGTACCCTCTGAGAATGACTATTGGTCGACAAGTGATGACTTAGCTCTACCAATATTTCCTAACACTATGAGCAGGGAAAAGTTCAAATCCCTCAAGAAGTATTTTCATGTTGCAGATAACAATAATCTGGCAAAATAAAAAATGGCAAAGATTTTACCCCTGCATGATATGCTAAGAGATAATTGTCAAAAACATGGTATTGTTCATGAATTTCTGAGCATAGATGGATCAATGATCCCTTATCATGGCCATCATAGTGCTAAGCAGTTCATACGAAATAAACCTGTCGGATTTGGTTATAAGATGTGGATGATGTGCAGTGCTGATGGCTATCCATATAACTTTTCAATTTACTGTGGTAAGGATGAAAACAGGAAGCTGCCACTTGGATCCCAAGTCGTTATGGACATGTTGCAGCCAGTAGTGAATAAGGATTCACATGTCATATTTTTTGACAATTTTTTCACCAGTTATGCATTGATGGTTGATCTTACAAAACAAGACTTTCGTGCTCGTGGAACAATCAGAGAAAACCGTACAGAAAAATGTCATCTTTTGCCAAAGAAGGAAATTGAGAAAAAAGAGAGGTTCTTATAACTACAGATCAGATGATACGGTCTTATGTGCAAGATGGAATGATAACAGTATTGTTACAGTTGCCAGTAACTTCCATGGTGTCAGTCCCATTCAGAAAGTTAACAGAGGGGTTAAGAATGAAGGAAAAAGGACAGTGGAACAGCCATATCTAATAAGTATGTATAATAAAGGAATGGGTGGGTAGATGTGTGTGACAAAATGTTGTCAACCTACAGGCCGAAGTTGCGATCAAAGAAATGGTGGTGGGATATATTCTCACAACTACTGAATCTCTCCATTGTAGCTAGCTACAGATTCTACCAGCATGCGAATCCTGACTCTCGCGTAACCCATAAGGATTTCAGACGTGAAATAGCTCGTACGCTGGTAAAAATCCAGACAACCAGAAACAGACAAGGAGGGCCAACATCATCTGTACCAAGGGCAGTACGAT
>NC_089795.1:440753-463253 GCF_040412425.1 Macrobrachium rosenbergii | reverse complement strand
CTACTCTTCTTGGTACCTTGTCATACTCCTTTTCAAGATCCACAAAACACATGTAAACTTTCCTGTTTCCTTCTAAATATTTCTCTTGGACTTGTCTTACTATAAAAATAGCATCCACTGTGTTCTTTTCTTTCATAAACCCAAACTGCTGTTCGTGTATATCTATCAACTCTCTCAATCTTCTTTCTACTATTCTTTCTATTGTCTTGAATACATGCTCCAAAAGCTTTATTCCACTGTAGTTCCCACAGTTTAACACGTCTCATTTTTTTTTATACATTTTAATCATCCAACTACCTTGGTAATCCCTCTACATCCCAGATTTTTCCAATAGTGTGTGCATCCCATCTTTGCCTAGATTTCCCAATTCTTTAATCATTTCTATTGTTACCTCTGACTTTCCTGCAGCTTTGTTTACTTTCCCTTTCTTTATAGCATTCTCGACTTCACTCTCTTTGATGTTTGCTATTGGCATTTCTACTGGAGAAACATTTTCTAGTTCTTCACACTTATTCTCAATGTTTACCAGTTGTGAAAAATATTCTTTCCATCTTCTCTTGACCTCTTCTTCCTCAATTAAGATACTTCCATTTTCATCTTTAATAATTCCTACCTCTCCTACATCCTGTCTGTCTTTTCTTTTCACTTCTGCAATTCTGTAGATTATCTTTTCTCCCTCTCGTGTTCCCATCATCGCATACCACTCTCTCTCTCTTGGCTTCTCCCTTTGCAGTTGCTACCATTCTCTTTGTTCCCCTCTTTGCCCGTCTATACTCTCTCTTGATTGGTAGTTGTTATCTTCTTCTCACCTTCTTCTGGCTATACTCTTTTCCTTCACAGCTGTTTGAACGCGTGTACGCATAACAATACACAACTAAAAAATAAAAGGATAGCGGCATTGCGTAATTGATGAAAAACTTACAATTCGAACTGAAAAAAAAAAATTGTGTCATCATTAAATTACTACCATGTCACAAAATACCACACCGCTTTACGAAATATTTGAGAAGAAATAATTGTAATATGAAAAACAGAATCAATTAAGATAAGTTAAACTTCCTTTTTGAGAATAATATATACTGTTTGAATCATCATGAAATATTTCATAGTGTTTAGATACGAGAACTCCTACCAACCGCGGTATCAGATTTAAACAGCTTTAAGTAAAATAGTTTAAATTACATTTCAGTTCGACTTTATACATACTATTAGTATTGTCGAATTGACCTGAATATAGAAATTAGGTCAAAGGTCAAGCACTGGGACCTATTAGGTCATTCAGCGCTGAAACGGAAATTGATAGTAAAAGGTTTGAAAGGTGTAACAGGAGGAAAACCTCACAATTGCACTATGAATCAATTGTTAGGAGGGGCTGGAAAGTAAGATATGAGAGAAAATGTGAAAGGAAGTACAGTGAAAGGAAAGAAAGGGGTTGCAGCTAGGGACCGAAGGCACGCTACGAAGAACCTCAAGTAATGCCTGCAGTGCACTGCATGAGGTGCACTGATGGCACTAGCCCCTACAGGGATGAGTATTGTGTACCGAACTATTAATAATATTAATTATATGTGGAAATGCGTTATTTTTCTTTTTCTATTTTACCTTACCATGATAAGTATAAACATTTCTCTCCACAAGCATACGGGCTCAGAAATGACCCATTCTAGGGAGGTCATGCAGCACTGTTATGAACAATTATATATATCTGAATAACGACTGTAAAAGAATATAATTTAGTATTTATTATGGAAATATCATAGCATAGAGACTCCTATTAACAAAAATCATAATGCATATTATAAGATCCCCTGTTTTCATAGATCAGGCAAGGCTCAATAGGCCTAGCCAAACATTTATACGGTAATATTTAACAACTTTCTATATTTTTTTTATTTTAAATAAATAAAATATAATTAATAGTTTTGATTTTTAAGGCTGTATGCACAACACATATAGCCCTACAGATTTTGATTGCTAAAATAAAACAATCTTCAGACAAAACACAAAACGGTGTGGGCTGAGGCACAAAGAAGATTAATGCCAGAGTTTTTTTTTTTTTAATCAAATATTATAAATGAAAGAAAGATTATTAATTCAGTTTCCTTTAAATGGGAATGTTATGTAGGTCGCTACCAGGATACTGGTTGCCTACATATTCGTTAGTGAGTGACTCGTTCGTTCGTTCGTTTTAGCTTAACCAGCCTTCAGCTGACAGGATTTCTTGTTCTAGTGTAGCCCATACCGAGTGACAGAGAAACCTTCATCATGGGACATCATCTGTGTACTGAATGCCTGTGCCCCAGCCCCTCCCGGCGCCCGCACCGGCTGGCGAAAGTTGCCAGATACTGCCATATGCGTTTTGTAGGGTAGTTGTACCAAACAATTTTGGTAAAGCTTCAGGAATTTATTCCAGATATACAACTTACAAATCAGAGGGGCACTTCTGAATCGGAATAAACAGGAATAGACGAAAGTGTGTTGCCATCGGCCATTATTAAATACAACTGGTAGAATTTCTCGATCTGAGTAAACAAATTTGTTAAATATTCAGAAGGTTAACTGATATTAATATTCATTTTATCTTTCTGCCTGATTTAAATATTTACAAGGTTAACTGATATTAATATTCATTTTATCTTTCTGCCTGATTTAAATATTTGCAAGGTTAACTGATATTGATATGCATTTCATCTTTGTCTGCCTCTGTCTGTTTTATTAACAGTCTCTCTAGTCATCAGCAAATCATCTCAATACTAATGTTGTAACTCACGTGATTAAGCGAATTCTTTAACTTTTTGTTCAGTGATTTCGGTTACCTTACGATTTCTGTAGTCAAAGTTCACATTTTTAGTACTTATTTATTTAGAATAATATTTTCCTAAAGATTGAAAGATATATGGTAATCTTTTGACTGATGATGTATTTGTTAAAGAGTTGAATGAAAATTATTAAAAAGTGAGATAATGTTTTAACCGATTTAACAAAGCTAATAAGTGAATTTAAAGAATAGTAATCTGTACATATAAAGTCTCTTTTTACTTGCGTGTATCCGTGTGAGAGAGAGAGAGAGAGAGAGAGAGAGAGAGAGAGAGAGAGAGAGAGAGAGAGAGAGAGAGAGATTATCAAAATTTCAGAGCTACATTTAGGGTATATATATATTTATACAGGATGTTATATATATATATATATATATATATATATATATATATATATATATATATATATATATATATATATTAGAGCCCCCCCCCTCTACGACATAAACTAAAATTGATATCAACAAAAACAAAGGTAATTCAGAAATGGTATTTATTTACGTTTCTCTCTGAGTATTTAATATTTTGTGTGGCCTCCCTCTGCCTGTACCACAGCCTGCATTCTTGAGGGGTATGATTTCAGCAAATCGCAAAAAAGCTGAGACTCGAGCTTCATTTCCACAAGCACTTCGATCACCTCTCTTCACAGGTCGTCGAGGCTTGGTATACCATCATAGTTCACTATGCACGCTTCAACACGATCCTTTAAGATACTACCAATGTTTTCACACACTAAGGTCAGGGAGCTACCTGGAAATTCACTTGATGAAAAGAAATCGATACCACTATTTTGAAGCAGCTTCTGTGTCTGAAGAGCCTTGAAACATGGTGCCTTATCATGCAAAAATGTGACTTCTTGAACAGATAACACATTTTCAGGATCTTTGAGGAAAGAAAATACTCCACCAGTAAGCACAGTTTCTCTGAAGTATTCACCATTCCATGACTGTCCTTTTTCTTTGATGATCCACATTAACCATTTGGCTGTGAAACAAAGAAAAATTCCCAACCATTCAGGAAATTTCACAACTTGGCGATAGCTCACATCATCGCTGATATCATCCAACTTTGCAGCCCAAATGATGTCATTTTTATGATTTGGCTTCCTGACTGTGTATATGAAGAATTCATCTGATGCAGCAACATAGAGAAAGTCACTTTCTTCCCAATCTTTAAGAAATGAACCACTCTCTGTTGCTGAGTGATGTTGGGCTTGCTGATCATATGAAATGGCTTGATACCAGATTTTTTCAACTCACAATTTACAGCACTATAACTTCTCTTCTTTCCCCTTTTTGTTTTTAGTTCAAGCATTAATTTATGTAAAAGACTTTCTTGGTCTACCCACTGCCTCAGCTATGATGTCTTTTGACTCCTGAGAAAGGACTTCAGGCCTTCCAAGATTCTCACTCCTTTCGCAATGACAGTCATATGGATTTTTGTTCCAGTTTCTTTTAACAAAGCATTCATATTTTTAATGTATTTAGCTGTCCAGGAATGTGAAATGAAGGATGCACCAGCATCCCTGGCCTCTGTGAAGGGTATAACCCAGACTCGTTCAATCCATCTGATTTCCTCCGAGTCATTAGCCACAGCTGTATCTAACTCCGTCACTCAGTCTGAAAATACAAGAAATGTAAAATGAAAAATAGCTTAATAGAAACTTAAAATAATGTACTTGGAGATAGACTATAGCAGAAAACTTCACAACTTTCCATTTGTTCTGTGCAGGGGGCCTCTAATTTCAAACACCTGATATATATATATATATATATATATATATATATATATATATATATATATATATATATATATATATATATATATATATATATATATATATATATATATATATATATATATATATATATATATATATATATATATAATCATGAAAACTTTGTGTGTGTGTGTATCTTTGTGTGAGATGTTGTCATCTGTTTTTACCAGTCTTGAGCACACACATGTACAGCCTCACAATGACCCACACACCACACATGACAGTTCATTGGTATGTTTGGAACATACAGCTATTATTATAAATTTATATCACACCGTATTTATATATAATCATGAAGTCTAATGCATTCAAATGCCTGGTTAATACAATGACTATTCACAAAATATCTAATTTGGAGAACTGTCAGAAGATACTTAAACTATAAGTGATAAATTGAATTGGTAGTACTCTAACATGAACCAGTGATCACGAAAATCCATTAATCAACTTGGAAAATACAAATTGAGCCATCAAAATAAGTATAAGTCTTTTGCCGACAGTTAAACAAGAAATTACCCATCGTAAGCAGGGCATGTACTACTCGGCAATGAACAACCTTAACTGTTTCCCTGGTCTTAATTTTGGAAAACTAAAGCTCAAAAATGTTTATCACTTTGCCGATTTATAAACAATCCTAAGTCAAAAATGGTGGTCAATAAATTGAAACACTGTTTTTTTATATTCCAATTGGAAAAATTTATTGTTAAATTTATATAGTTTATAAATGAATTGGTATCAATCTGAAAAATGAACCCGTGACACGAAAAACAATTCAAAAAGCGTACTTAATTCTTGAGTTGAATTATTAAACAAAACTAAATAACAAAAGGTTTTATTTATCAAGATGTTGTATTAATCAACCAGTCGTATCAAAAATGTGCTCAGACTTTGAGGAAAATCCAATAATAACAGTTAAATTTAGTTGCAATCTTAAATTTATTAAGAAATATTTAAAATGCTGATTTAAATAAATCATAAATCACAAATATGTAAAATGAAAAATCAAGAGATTGCAAACACAAGAACACGCAAGATATCTCCGATTTATCAATAATAATTTCACTAAGGCAAAAATTCTCTTAATATATCTTATTATACTATGGTAATAATAAATAATATTCACTTTACCTTACATAAGGTTATGAAAACCTTTGCAAAATCACTTACAGCTGCTTTAATTTCACAAAACACCCTATTTTTCAGGCACCATTACAAAATTTTTCACTTTTCCTACATTCAGATCTCAAAACCTAAGTTTAACACCAGTGACCATAAATATTCTAAGTTAATAACTGCTCTATTTTGAAGAAAGAGAGAGAGAGAGAGAGAGAGAGAGAGAGAGAGAGAGAGAGAGAGAGAGAGAGAGAGAGAGAGAGAGAAAACCAATATGAACGGTCTCTGAAATCAGAATGAGAAGATTTTTGGATTCCAGAAGGAAATGAATTAATCATATGATGCCATTAAGGCATTTTGGGAATGAGATACAAGAGAAACTTCCAAAAGAAGGAATCAAAACGTTTTGAACTGCAATCTTACAACACATGACATAATCAATCAAAACATGTACTCTTACTCTCAAAAGGGTATACGTGATTTGAAAAAAATAAAAATCATATGCGACTCGATCAGAACAATACGTGATCAGAGAAATGTATGTAACATTGCAAAATTATTCGTCTTCTTCTCATATGAGACAAAGCTTTTACAGAAATATTTACATGATCAAACAGACTATAACTAGCTAATTATGACTGTCATGTTTTAAAAAAAAAACGAAAACCCTGAGTTGGTTTCCAGAACAGATCAGCAATTGTAATCTCAACCTGTCAGCGCTTTATCTTTCGCGATGACAGCTGAAGTGAAACAAGCCTTCCTACCACACACACAAATATGTTTCTCATATGTACTAACTCTTTTGAGATCTGACACTAAACTACATATGATATTTCAACAATTATTATTATTACACATAACGCATGATAAATAGAAGAGTAAATATATCAAAACTATAGGATGATATACAAGGTAACACCATATATATATATATATATATATATATATATATATATATATATATATATATATATATATATATATATATACATATTTATATATATATATATATATATATATATATATATAATTAAAATGTTAAAATCTGTATACTAATTTCATATTAATGGAAAAATTATTAACCTACTTCTCGGGGAAAAATGACTCACCATAGAACAGCCTGTGTCCAGAATATCTTACACTAAAAGACCTCTAGACCTCCTCCGAATTTGCATTAGTAAAGCTAGCTGGTCCTAGATTACACAGATCCCCTAAAGGGCGACAATGTTCCTGAACACAATGGCATTAGTGCCTGACATGGTTCATACTGTGATGATGTCCGTCCTCCTCTGAATTCAAACTTGCAAACTAAGCTAGTCCCAACTTCCTTGGATCTGTCAAGGGTAACGTTGCTATCCATCACAAGGGTGAAAGGCGCGGTTGGTGGGTGGAAAACCTTCGGCAACACCATGTTGTAGTCGCGGTTTTCCTCATTTCTTGATGAAGCAGTGTCTTCCAGATCCACCAGGGGTGCTCTTGCCTTTCCATATTTTGATTCTGATTTTTTGGTACACTTTTTTCTCCATTCCATAGTTCTTCACAGCTGAGAAAATAACCCAAGGATCTGAGGATCAAACCCTAGAATTTAACAGGAGTAAAAGATCCACAGAGCAGAATTTCATCACGCTACATTTGAATAAAATGTCCTTCGTAAAAGGACTACTACAAGTGGAGGAAGATGATAGAAATGTGAATGTACTCTAACTGAATAACCGCAATGACAGTACCGATGTAATACTTTCTATGCACGTTCATTTTTTATGTCTATGTCTCTGTTATTTTGTAAACAAATTTTGAGTAAATTACGCTTATTAAGCCTTACAGTATAAAAATACTTCTTAAGAACATTCTTTTAAATTTCACAGGGAGAAAGTTATTCTTGTAATGGCGAAACTATTTCTAGAAGCTTTTAATGGAAACCCCAAACGGATATATACATTTGATGTACTAACCATACATAGAACATGTGTCCAGAATATCTTACACTATAAAGACCTATATATATATATATATATATATATATATTTAGGATCTTCATATATATATATGTATATATATATATATATATAGACAATATATCCTCAACACAATGTGTGTTGTGTGCCTACATGGTTCATTTTTTTTGATTATTATATGAAAAGAAATAAATATAAAAATGTTTAAACTAAAAATATACCATCTTTACATTGTAAAATTACATAATTATGTAATAATATTTATCACAAGGGACATTCTTCCTCTGCTTGTTGAAATTTCTCAACAGAGAGAGACAGACAAACAGACAGACAGACAGAGAAAAAGTGACAGAGAGAGAGAGAGAGAGAGAGAGAGAGTATTTTCTTCTGATTTTTGGTAAACTTTCTCTCTCTTCCATCTCTTTTTTCACTCTAACACACACACGTGGAGGAGTCTGAGGTCAAAGGCCTAATGGGACTTGCAGAGCGTTAAAGAAAAAAAGCAGATTTCATCACGATTTTGAATATAGTCCTTTCAATTTACTACTACAAGTGGCCCACTATGAAGCCCTGTGAAAATCAGTACTCAGTTTATAATTTTTTCTTATTTATGTGTTTTAGTTGGTTGCTGCCTTGCCTTTCATTTTAGGGTGCTGAGTTCGACCAATAAATGAAAATAAAAAACATATTTGAATACATATCGAAAGCAGTGTGGTGCATAAGTGTGACATGAATTATAGAATCTGCATAGTGAAAAATGTACAATGCAAAAAGAGACAAATTGTTTTCTAGGCCAAACCTCATATCACTTGCATATAAATAGTAGTGGATTAAGAACATTACCCTGAAGAACAAAAAAGATCACATTCCTTCATGCAGTGTTAGATATTTACAACGACATTCTCACCACCAAATTATTCCTTTCTTTGACTGGAGAAAATATGAAAACCAACTCCCTGAATCATAGCTCTACATGTCTCTTAATATACTATAATTAACATAAACAAAAGAGAGATGAACAATAACTGGATGTGGCTATTTTTAAATGTTGCTGTTATGGACTTATAAGCAGGCGGTCAATACAAATGTAAAGACCATTAAAGAATAATCTTAAAATAAATTTGTGAGAGTTGTACTCTTGGTAACTACTTAGTACATGATTGTATGAATATTACCTTCTATAAATAATTCATTTTGCATTTACAAATAAAGAGAATTGATCTCTTAAGTTCAACAGTTAGATACCTATACAAATTTTTGGTTAATTCTTCCTCTGATAATTGAAATTTATAAGTAATGAGACAGACAAACAGACAGAGAGAGAGAGAAAGAGAGAGAGAGAGAGAGAGAGAGAGAGAGAGAGAGAGAGAGAGAGAGAGAGAGTTTTTTTTATAATACCATGATATTATTCTGGCACATTTCGGATAGTAAAAACAAAAACATCGGAAATGTAAAGAATCAAAATAAAATCACCTTACGCCAATGAGTAAACAAGAAAGGGAGAGAAAGCAAAACACAGTCAGACAGATAGGCAGGCAGAAAGAGAGAGACAAACAGACAGACAGAGACAGAGATTTTTTCTTATAATGAGTTTAGTTGATTGCTGCCTCTTTTTCATTTTAGGGTGCATTTTGGAAAATAAAAGAAAATAGAAAACCAGTGAATTTGTTTTGGTGGGGACATCTGTGGAAATGTAATTATAGAATAAAATATCTTTTTTAAAAAATGTCTAGCATGTACAGTTTTCTAGAAACTACAAGTATCTTAAATTGCAGTGACACTATTGACACCGACATTCTGTATATATAAATATATATATTCTTTTACTGGATATAAATATGAAAACCAACGCCCTGATATCATAGCTCTACATGTATATTAATATATATAATATATATAACAAAAGAGAGTTGAACAATATATGGACGTATACATTTTTTTAAATGTTGCTGTTATGGACTTATAAGTAGGCACACAATACACATGTAACACATATTACATAATAATATATTAAAATAAATTTATATATATATATATATTTGTTAACTGTGTACATGATTGTATGAATATTGTGTGTGTCTATAAATAATCATTTTGCATTTACAAATGTTCAAATTAGAGCTCCAACCTCAACAGTAAACCTATAAAAATTTTGGTTAACATCTGATAAAAACAAAAGTAATTCAGAACTAGTGTTTATTTAAGTTTCTCTCTGAAATATTCACCATTCCATGAAATCGATACCACTGTTTCGAAGCAGCTCCTGTGTCAGAAAAGACTTGAAATATGGTGCCTTAAAACAAAAATGCAAAAATGTGACTTCTTCAAAGATAAAACATTTTCAGGTTTTTGAGTAAACAAAAACTCCGAGAGTAAGCACAGTTTCTTTGAATATTTGCCATTCTATGACTGTCCTTTTTCTTTGATGATCCTCATTAACTATTTGGCTGTGAAACAAAAGAAAAATTCAAACATTCAAATTTCACAATTTACCGATAGCGCACATCATCGCTGATATCATCCAACTTTGCAGCCCAAATGATGTAATTTTTATGATTTGGCTTCCTTACTGTGTAAATAAAGAATTCATCTGATGCAGCAACATGGAGAAAGTTTTCTTCATCCCAATCTTTAAGAAATGAAACACATAACCATGCACGGTCTTCTCTCTGTTGCTGAGTGATGTTGGGCTTGCTGATAACATGAAATGGCTTGATACCAGATATTTTCAACTCACGATATACGGCACTATAACTTCTCTTCTTTCCCCTTTTTGTTTCTAGTTCAAGCGCCAATTTATGTAGACTTTCTTGGTCTACCTACTGCCTCAGCTATGGTGTCTTTTGACTCCTGAGAAAGGACTTCAAGCCTTCCAAGATTCTCACTCTTTTTGCGATGACAGTCATATGGATTTTTGTTCCAGTTTCTTTTAACAAAGGATTCATCACTTTTAATGTATTTAGCTATACAAGAACGTGAAATGAAGGATGGGCCAGCATCCCTGGCCTCTCTGAAGGTTATAGCCTGGATTCGGTCAATCCATCTGATTTCCTCCAAGTCGTTAGCCATGGCTGTATCTAATTCCGTCACTCAGTCAGAAAATATAAGAAATGTAAAATGGAAAATAGCTTAATAGAAACTTAAAATAATGTACTTGGAGATATGCTAGAGCAGGAAACTTCATAACTTTTCATTTGTTCTGTGGAGAGGGAGGCTCTAATTTCCAAATGCTGGTATATATATATATATATATATATATATATATATATATATATATATATATATATATATATATATATATATATATATATATATATATATATATATATATATATATATATATATATATATATATATATATATATATATATATATATATATATATATATATATATATATATATAAATATTGTTTTGTCAGTAGATCACACATGACTTTTTTTTATGCTCAAGTAGTGGATCACGAATGCTCATTCTATGGTGTTCACTTTACCTTAGGAATAGCTTATACCCAGGTGAAATTACATATGAAAATGCATATCCCTTAGCCAATATTCGAACCAATGCTTTATGAGCTTGATACACCAATGCCGGTGAGTTTTCTATTCAGCTACCAAGAAAGCTATAATTAGGCTTTGACCCTGCTGTAAATATTCATTATGATTTCAATGTTTTATTTTTCTTTAGCATCAAATCCAACCTATTTCCATATTGATAGCCAAAGGGTAAATCTGTAACACGTGGTCATTATTGATAGGTTTTGTCAATAATTCGAAAAATAACCTTTTTATACTCTCAAGTGTTAGATATACAAATACCTATTGATATCTTACTTCACTGAACCTTGGGAATAACTTATGCCCAAACGGATTATACTGTGTATCGATGAACAATATATAAGTAGAAAATAAATAGTTTTATAATGTAACAAGCCACTCTCTCAGTTTACCACGTAAGAGGATGGCATTCTCTGCTATCTGGTTAGTGTTTGATGTTGAGGTTTAAATCCTGCTAAGTTCCTTCCTTTTTGCCTCTAGTTATTCTTTATAAAGCGGAATGATGATAAATGTTTGTTTTATACTCTCAAGATTCATCACATGAAATCTCCCTTGGTTATTGCGAAGAATGTAAGAACGTTTCAATATTCATTTCTAAAATCTCAGATCCTAAAATTTTCTCCAAAGTATAGGTCAGAAAGTTAGCACAAACCAAAATGCTGGTCTAGATTCTACAAATTACTAAGTTTTCTACAGATATTGTGAGGATGTGAAAATATCCAGTCATCTGTATGCTACACACTTATAGTTTTCTTCTCTAAAATCATTTTGATTGCAAAAATGTTAACAGTCTGGTTTTACTCAGATTTTTTAATTGTTCAATTGTTTCAAAGGCGTGGATCTATTAATAGCCTTTTATACTCAAAATATTCCTTAGGCTTATATTCCGGCTTTATTTAAAAAACCGAGAAGGTGTCAGTTGTCTGTTCTTTACTCTTCAGACTCTTAAAGTTCTTTCCCCAGATAGCGTTTTGAAAGCGAAATCATCCAATAATATGTTTTATGTTCTTTAGATGTCAAAGTTTTCGCCCATTAAAGATTGTTTAGAATGCTCAGAAGTCCCAACACTGTTCTTTAATATTCAAATTCCTAATTTTCCTCTTTCAGTTGTTTTATGAATATTAGATTGTTCCATAGTTATTTTATTCTCCAGGTCCCTACTTTTTCCCTGGAATGGGAGAACTTCCTATTAATCTAATCTGTATTCTTCAATTTGCAAAGTTTGCTTTACTGGTATTGTTCAAAATGCGAAAGCGTCACATTAGTCTGCTATGTATACTCCAAATTCAAATGATATCTTTAAAATAGTGTTTAGAGATAGAAAACTCCCTGATAGTAAATCATGCCTTGAATTGTCCAGATTCCCAAGTTTTATCATCTAGATGGGGTGAAAGAATGCCTCTAAACTATTTTCTAAAATATCCATTTATAAAAGTTCCTATAGTAGTGGAGAGGGTAACTACAATAAAATAGGGGAAAAGTGCAAATGGTGATATAAGCATGAAAATTGGCTCAACTATTCTTCTTGTCCTTTGGTCTCATTATCAACCTCCAGCCACACAAAATTTTGTCATTTTCCAAGATGGCCAACAGGTTTTCAAAATGGCATCCTGTGGGTATTTGAATATAGGTATTTAATTGATTAATAACAACCAAATCCCTAAGTCACTCCCAGTTTTATTAAAATACTAAAAACAAGTCTTTATATATGAAGATGCATAATTTTCTGCATAGAAATATCCAAGATGTTTGTCACTATATCAAAAATGTCCACCAAAATGCCAAAAATTGATACTTAAGCTCATATATGAGGCTAAAGGTCGGGTAATACATGGATTTGGGGTAACTACAGCCTGATCAGTTAATTTTTGTAGGCTAGATATCAGTTAATCCAGAGTTAATTAATTTTCATCCTCATTTGGAAAAAAAAATGGGTAAAAGCTTAATGTAAAAGTGTAATAGTGTAGTGTTAGTGTACTACCTGGGCACACTGGTTGACACTATAGCTGTGAAACTCAGCATGGGGTTCAGTGCTAGCTAATGGCAGAGATTTGTTATTAGTTTCCCAAATGCTGTTTAGCTAGCCCCATTTCAAACTTAAACAACTGCACCTGAATTGACAGGATGTGCCAGCGCGGGAGAGCCGAGCCACGGAAGATGGGGCTTTAGTCTTCTAGATGGCGTACAGATCACACAGGAATTAAATAGCATTGAATGAATGATCGGGTTAAGGGTAGGATTATGACTTATCTGAGCCTAGCTGTATCCCATATCTGAAAGTGCATATATGTTATATAGGTGGTAAAAGGATAAACCCTCGGCCTATAGAACAAAAACAATGGCAGGACAATCTTGGAAGTCAATGTCTTTCCTGAAGGGAGATAGTACAACTAACTGAAAGCTTTGTTGCTTATGCCAAGAGGTCACACATGAAAGACTAGTTGGTGCATGTGGTGCTGGCTATGTTACCCTTGCTACAAACATTCCTGAATTCTATAAGTTAAATGCAATGCCTATAACATTTCATCCCAAAAGGCTTGATGAAGGTACTGGAATTCTGCAGACCTTTGAAAATAACAAAGCAACATATCATGAATCATGTATGCTGACGTTCAAAACAACAAAACTAGAAAGGAAAAGGAAGTCATTGTGTAAGGCAAAAGAAGAAGATGATGCCCCATCAGCAAAATTCACATGTAGTAGCCAGAAGGCAGATGAAGAAGATGCAGAAGAATCTAAGACTGAGAAAGAAGGAATATGCTTTATTTGTGACCAACCAGCACCAATCAAAGATTTACGACTGGCCATGACATTGCCTTTACATGAAAAGCTACAACGATGTGCCACCAACCTACTAGATGAGAAACTTCTGGCCAAGCTTGGTGCTGGAGACATTGTTTCTCAGGACCATATGTATCACCCATCTTGTCTGACAGGTGTGTACAACAGGGAAGGGGCCTGGCTACATTCCCAGAAAATTGGAGATGATTATGTGCAGTACAGACAAGAGGCATGTGCCCATGCTTTTGCTGAGCTTGAGATGTACATAAGGGACAAGCAGTTGACTACAGATGGGTGCTGCTATTTTACAATGGTAGAACTTTATGATTTGCACAAACAAAGACTGGAACAGCTAAATGTTGATGCTTCCTTTGTGCACTGAACCTGGTTGAAAGAACAGATACTTGCCCACAACACAGAATTGGAGGACTTTAAAAAGGGAAGAGAAATTTGGTTTGCCTACAAAAGGAAAATGGGAGAAGCCCTAGCCATGGCATGTGACTACAATGATGCACTAACCATCCAAAGCAGCTAAGATATTGAGGAAACAGATGCTTGAGCATGAGATAGAATTTGATGGAACCTTAACAGCAAACACTAGAAGAGAATCTGTGCCACCAAGTTTGTTGGAATTTGTAAGTGTGCTACAAAATGGTGGCGATATAAAATCCCAACTTAAATATGGAATATCATCTACTGATCTAACTTACCACAACTTTTGCACTTCAACTGTCGAAAGAATCCAGCATCTTCAACATTCTCCAGACATTCCAAGTGAAGAGAACCTCTGTTTCCAATATATATTGGTCTCCTGGTCTTTGCAAAAACCAGGAAGCGCCAATTAATTGATACATTCCATCACCATGGAATCAGCATCAGCAATGATAGGGTTCTGGAGTTGACTAAAGGGTTAGGAGAAGCAGTTGTAAACAAGGGCTGTGGAGGAAGAAGTAGCTTGTCCCACCACACTAACAAAAGGGCTCTTTACAACTTGTGCTGTTGATAATCTGGACCATAATCCAAGTGCCAAAACTGCACAAGCATCCATCCATAGGACAGGCATATCTTTGTTTCAGCATCCGAACACTGATGTAAAGGTGAGGTCAGAAACTTGGCCCAAATCATCCAAAATTGAACAAAGTAAAAAAAAGTACCTTCTCTTCCTGAATATTACACAAATGTACCTCTTGCTCACTTTAAACATGAGAATCCCCTCCCTTCATCCAGTGGAAGTGCAGGACACCAACAGGTTGTGCTTTCAAAGCATCTTTCTCTTGAGCATGAATGGCTTGAGAAAGTCAGTCTGTCAGACAGGAGTGAAAATGCTGTGTCCATATGTTGGGCAGCCCATCACGCTTCTCAGAAGTGACAGGCCCCATTTGAAATAAGCTTGTCATCAGTGTTGCCTCTTTTTCAAGAGGCAGCTCATTCAGTTGCATTGATAAAACATGCCATGGATATTGCAAGAGCAGCCACACAGTTTCTCAATCCTGGCCAAACCACAGTTCTAGCAGTTGATCAGCCACTATTTGCAATTGCTAAGCAAATCCAGTGGGAGTGGCCATTGCAGTGTGGTGATATGGTTATTTTTTTTGGAGGGCTGCATACAGAAATGGCAGCATTAAAAATTCTGGATGATCTCTTGAAAGACAGTGGTTGGACTGGTGCTCTTCTAGAAGCAGAAATAGCCACTCCTGGAACAGCAGATTCATTATTTCTGCTTCACATTTGAAGAAGGCATTTTCTAGCCCACCAGGTGACAGCTTGCAGTTTATATCAGCCGCGCAAAGCTGCCTATATTGCATATATCCAGGAAGCAGAAGAAGATATTGAGCTAAGCTGTGACAGCTGGATCAGAAAATGAGAATCCGAGTGCCCCCAGTTCTACTTTTGGAATCTTGTGCTTCAGTTAGAACTTCTAGTGTTTGTTTTCATCAGGTCATACAGAGGGTCTAATTTCCAATTGTACAAAGATGTGCTGCAGGAACTCATTCCTTTCTTCTTTGCCCTGGACCATGTACATTATGCCAGGTGGCTTTCAATTCATTTGAGGGACATGGAGGCTCTCCAAATGATACATTTGATGAATTCACAAAGGGAAATTTCACTGTCCACAAAACCACTCAGCCTTTTCCTCAATGGCTATAGACCCAGCAAATGAGCAAAATAATGCTTATGTGAAAGGAGATGGGGGAGCCGTTGGCCTATTTGAGGATGAAGATGCTCTCAGAAGGTGGACAATGGCTGTCCTGAAGTAAGACGCCTGATCGTTGAGTTTGAGACTAGAAGTGATACTGATCCAAAATCTGAGGGTAAGCATCATGATGAAAATGAAACTGTGCAGAAAAGGCTTCTTGAAATGGTTGAAAATCTGGCAAAAGTAACAAAAAAAATGGTCAACCCTTTTGAGGAAGATTCAGTGGATCTGATTGTGCTAGACAGTCATGAAATTATGGACAGCAATGTTAGTGAATCCTTGAGATCTATGAAGGGCCTTGGACAAACAATTCACAAACTTTATTGAGAGGCTCAAGACACCCAGCAAATTCTATGAACCAGTACACAAAAACAAAATTCTATTGTTCAGTCACAAGATGTCTACTAAAGAATCCAAGGGCAAACAGTCACTGCAAACCATAAAGGATGATTGTAATCTATTCTCACGCCTCTTCATATCATGCCAGAACAAAGAGTGTGATTTAAATGAATTCTTTCAACATGAAAATCAAAATTGCCAACCATCACTGGCACAGAATGGACAGATGCATCAGGGCACCAAGTCACAGCTGCTACCTCTGCTGAAACAGTATGCATCAGACATCCCTGGCAAAGAGCCTACCGCTGATGTTATCATAATAGATGGTGCAGCTCTTATAAATGCTCTGAGACCAACCGAGGGGTCTACATTTGAGTCTTATGCTAAAGAAGAAATCCTATCCAAGATTCAGAAGCACAAGCAAACACACATTGCATTTGATGTGTATAGGACAGACAGTATGAAAGCACAAACAAGACAAAAAAGAGGCACAGGAGTTCGCCGGAGAGTAATTAGCACAGCGAAAACTCCTGGCAATCGGGCCAGCTTCCTCAGGAATGACCACAACAAAACCGAACTATTTGCATATTTGGCAGACACAATCATTTCATCTCAACCAGATGATACAACATGTAGCAAAGTTGAACAAGACACTGCTGGCCCACAAGGCTGCACTCACGAAGAGGCAGATACTAGGGTCCTTTTACTTGCTGCATATGCTGCAGGGCATGAAGATATCTCAAGTGCAATCATATGTAGTACAGACACTGACGTTGTCACCATAGCAGTATCTAGCATAGAAAAAAACTGGTTTGGACAAACTATGGATTAAATTTGGTAGAGGAAAAGACATGAGGTGGATACCTGTCCATGAAATTGCAGCACCTATGGGACCAAAAACCTCAGCCCTTCCCTTTTTCGATGCATTTAGCGGGTGTGACACAGTGTCTGCCTTTCATGGAAAGGGGAAGAAGTCTGCAGGGCAAACATGGACTGTGTTTCAGCAAACTAAGTTCAACACCAGCAGCTGTAGAAGATGAAGACCTGCAAATTATTGAAGAGTTCGTGGTGCTAATGTACAACAGAAGCAGTTCGTATAAAAATGTAAATGAGGCTAGATTTGATCTCTTTGAAATAAAGCAAAGAACTTATGATTGCATTCCTCCTACAAGGGCTGCTCTTAGAGAGCATTGCAAGAGAGCTGCCTTTCAAGCCGGGCACATTGGGTGCCAGTCTTTGCCCAGTCCAAGACACTGGGGATGGGAACAGATTGATGGCACCTGGTTTCTGTATTGAGCAGATTTGCCAATAGTAGTAAAATCTTGCCAAGAACTGAATAAGTGTGGCTGCAAAAAGCAATGCCATGGCAGGTGCAAGTGCTACAAATCTGGACTTAGCTGCACAGTTCTCTGCAGCTGCAATTGCTAAAACTAACTGATGCACAAAACATATTGGTTTCTCTCAGGAGATACATACTTTTTTTTTATCTTTGGCGGCCATTTTGGAAATATGGTGTTCACATGGTAGCCATATTGGAAAGATGGGTTCACTTTATCTCTTCACGACAGTAAGAATGCCAAAATACAAATTCTCAATCATTATATGGACAGTATGCAACTTTTATAGGCTTATGAAATGAAAATATTTGAAATATACAGCAAATTTGCCGCCATTTTTAAAAAAGTGTCAGCCATCTTGGAAATAGCCAAGTATTGAGGTGGCCGGAGGTTGATTTTGATTTATGGGGATAATAAAAGTTCTCATGCCAAATCTGTTGCTTGTATCACTATTTGCACTTTTTTCCCATTATTACGCTCCACTATAAATCAATCTTTGCTCTAATCAAGCATTTAGAGGTTTTTGTGTCCTCTGCACAGTCAGTCGTAAATCTCAGCTCAAGAAACGGTTAAGAGACTGTAATAGGTTTAGGTTCACGAGGAGACCAATACTTAAGGGTACCTAGTAGGCAATTGGGCAGTAAAATCAATGACTCAGCACTATCAGCTTCCTTAGGGAGTTGCAGCACCTCGAGGATATCTGATCATCGACCGTCTTCAAGGATCGGCTACGGAAAAAGGCCTTCCTAGATATTTTGCACAGTCTGCACTACTTGGGTTACTTGGCTATTTATACCACAATCATCTAATAGAATACATTAACATTTTAAGGAAGAGATACGATGATCATGGCCTACTGCGCAGTGCAGTAGGTCATGATCGTCGTTGATCGTCTTATTTCTTCCCTAATAGTGCAGTCTGCGCTATTAGGGTAAAGATATGTAAAAAAAAAAAAAAAAAAAAACGAAGGGTTTGTAGTCTTTTGACTCTGTCCATAATGGTTTTCAGCGAAAAATTTAAAGAAGGACAGATAAAAATAATTAGCAAACGCATATGATTAATATCACAATAGCTATAAAAATAAAATTTTATAAAAATAATTTTGTTAAAAAATGACTAGGCTTCTGAGGGAGATTAGACACGCAGTTTAGGATAAATCAGTAATTCGACAGTGGGTTACAGGACGCAACAATCATTTAAGTAGATGACAAAGGAATGAAAACACAAAGCACCAGCTGAGAAAGTTTCCACATATTGAGGGCGGCAAGCCAAATTACAACCTCACAATATTTGCCACATCGATGAACCCATACAGCAAGTCACAATAACCGACACCAAATTCAATGACGTGACAAATAGCAAGCTATATACAGTTACGAAAATAGAGCGATATGTCATTTCATGGCGTTGGCGAATAAAGGATACCGCCACCACTAGTCCTCGTGTCTCCTTTACAAAAGGGACAAATTTTGCGGTATCTTGTCTTGCACCGAAAGTTATTTGAGCTGTCACTGGACCGAATCGTTTGACTGCCTAAGCTGGCATATTTCTTGGTTTAGGAACCAGTCCTTGTAATATATGCAATGTCATATATTCAATACTATCCATTTCGCTGATACGTTTATCGTTCGAACGCAGTACTTTATGCAGATTTGGCTTCAGGAGTAAAGCCTGTAAGTTTTAGGATTACCCTGTGTTAAAACTGATAACTATTGTTCCACAGCAGAATTAAACGAAACATTTTGTTCTTCTTTTATGTTATACAATATAAATAACAGCATACACTTTTTAACCAAACGATATCTTATAACCCCAATTATAAACTTAATCTTACTGCACTGCTTTAATTTGTATTGTCTTCGGTTAGGAACGTACTGGATGGGCTCTTCTTCACGTGCAAATAAAGGAGCTGATCTCAGGCTACAAGAACACGGACATGTTCGTCAGCGCTTTTGTTGCCACTGATTGCTGCTTCCGGTAAACGCTGGCACCAAGATGCAAAGATATGCAGAAAATGTGCCTCTTCAAGACGATGTCTTAACGAAAAAGAGAGAACTCTAAAGTCTGATACCGAAAAGAAATGAGTAACTGACTCTAAAGTTATCAATTTTTAAACAATACTTGTAAGAACATTTTGAAAGATTCAGGTAATACTCATAATTAGGACACTATTTCAAGCCCCAAAAAATTTTTATGAATGTAGCATTCGTTATAGTTATGGGGAAGTATAGGTACTTAGTGACTCGTGCTTTCTGGCCAAGCTCATCCAAGACATATGTTAATCTTACATGTATCTTATAAGTGAACAAACGTAATAACATAAAATTATTTTATTGTTTTATTATACATACATACATATATATATATATATATATATATATATATATATATATATATATATACATATATATATATATATATATATTATATATATATATATATATATATATATATATATATATATATATATATATATATATATATATATACTATACACATTACACACACACACACACACACACACACACACACATATATATATATATATATATATATATATATATATATATATATATATATATATATATATATATATATATATATATATATATATATATATATATATATATAATATATATATATATATATATATATATATATATATATATATATATATATATATATATATATATATATATATATATATATATATATATATATATATATATATATATATATATATATATATATATATATATATATATATATATATAATATATATATATATATATATATATATATATATATATATATATATATATATATATATATATATATATATATATATATATATGCATGTATGTATGTATATATAATCAGATAATAAACTTTAATACTATTATGTTTGCTTAATTATAGGATACATGCACGATTGACATATATCTTGATGAGCATGACCAACAAGTGCAAGTCCTTCCTCAGATCAATAACGAATGCTGTTTTGAGATTTGTTTTTTTTTTTTGCTCAAAATACATTCATAATTTTCTTAGTATTATGTGAATTCTTCAATATTTTCTCATACTGCTGAAAAATGGAAAAACTTAGAATCAGTTACTCAGTCTTTTTTCCAATATCAGACTTTGTCTTCTTTCCGTTGCGTGAAGACCTCCCACTGACTTTTCATTTACTAAAAATTAGTCTCACATCAACGACAGCACTCTCCCTCTGTGCCTTCTTTTCTGTTTGTCTCTAAATCCTGTTGTCAGTCTCTCCTTCTAGGTACCAAAAGAAACTTTCTTATATTTCTAAAATCTTATATGCTGTTATATCACACAATGATATAGAAATAAGCAATTTATGAAAAGATTAATGCCTTTTGTGGCATTTTTGAAGTAACGGTCATATTTATACTAAATTAGTATTCTCTTTATTATGATTTTGAACAATGTGACATTTTGAGTCCATTCAGTGATTACATCACTGCTTTGCCTATTCAGCTCTTCCAGGTCAATCAATTTATATCTTATTTCAAAAGTACTTTTTCTACTTCCTTTCCAACAAGCAATCAGAAAAGAGTAGGTATATGGAAAGGATTTTAAAAATGGTTATGAAAACATTATATAACTTCAATTTGATAACCGTAATATGCCTGTCGGGTGTACTAATGTCTGGAAAAAACTTTTAGTCAGCAATTCACTAGCATCATATTTTGAAAAGAAAACGTTGTCAATATGTAAAACTGGAGGTAGATAAAAGGGAATACAAAAATAAGATCTTAGGACTATTGCGCAACGCAAGAGCTATAAAACACTTAATTTATGATATACCGATGCCCCTTTTTATGTTTTATTAAGAGACTTCGCAATTAAAATTAGAGTGATATGCCATTATTGCATAATATGGTACAGAGATAGGGCACAGTTTTAAAGCAGAATTGCCATTATGGACATAAAAGATTAAACCTCAGGTGTTTAAGTTGGAAATGACTACAGACTTACCGGATGGCAAAAGGGTTATGTGTATTTCGGAAAACTGTCGGTCAATCATAAGGAAACTGAGAAGGGTCGGGAAGGATGGAGTCGCAAAGACGAAGAAATGGAAACTTTTTTAAATTTCCAGAAGGTCATGGCCTTTTCGTTTCTCAAAACGTCTTAAGGTTTCATGGTGGGAGAATGGCGCTCCTCGGCTGAAACCCAGCAGCTACTGATATCCATTTAGGAAGCAAGCCAGTTAGGTCACTCCGTTTATGCACACACAAATTTATATATATATATATATATATATATATATATATATATATATATATATATATATATATATATATATATATATATATATATATACATATATATATATATATATATATATATATATATATATATATATATATATATATATATATATATATATATATATATATATATATATATATATATATATATATATATATATATATATATATATATATATATATATATATATATATATATATATATATATATATATATATATATATATATATATATATATATATATATATATATATATATTTATTCGAGCCAGTATTTATATTTCTTTCTCTGTTTTAAGGACAGAGGTTAGCATCTCACTTATTCTGAGATGAG
>NC_089795.1:430753-435753 GCF_040412425.1 Macrobrachium rosenbergii | reverse complement strand
AGATCTGAACAAAGGAGATGTGGTAGGGAAACGGGCACGCAGTTTCGGGTTCAGAAGGTGGGCAAACTTGGAATGAACTGCAGAAATTTCTACGAGCTACTTATGGCGGGTTCAACGTGAGTGTGCAGTTCGGAATTGCGAGCGTTTCTCCGAAATAAAGAAAGGGCGATTCACTGGTCACATACAGTGCGAATTAATTTGATGCAGTAGGTGAGTTAAAGAAATCTATAGGCTCTCCATGGGTAACTGGAAATAATATCTCCTTAGATAATTTTGAAGAATTGTTACACTTTGCTTGCCTTTTAACGTCGGTCCCAGATGTAATTGTAGATGGTTTGACAAAAGAATTGATCTGGATACAGACAGATCCTTTTTGTTTGCACAGATTAATAAAATCTATCAAAATGCCCGACACTGGACAGTAGTTTTGTACAGGGAGGATTGCAAAGGTCACTGCGGTTTCGAAACCACAGAACAATGTAGTCCCTTGCATTCTGGAAAATGATGCAACAGCGAACATGTGCAGAGTGAGAATCGAAGAAAATTCCAGAGAGATCAGTCACAACGATACGTTGTTTTTAATTGTGATAAACTAGGACATAGTAAATCAAATTGCAGTGAGATATTGTTCAGCTTGAAAATCTTCAGACCATGGATGAATTTTGCTTATCACAAAGAATAGAATTATTCAGGGGAAGTCACAGGAGGTTTTCTAGATATGACAGGAGAATTCCATGATGCAAGTTCTAGATACACAAAGGAACAGAATTTTCACAGATAAGTTCGAAGACGGACACAGGATAATGAGTAATCGGGCCTTAGAATCACTAGAACCTGAGCCGGTTGTGCATGGATTTTTCTAATGGCAGTGAAATTTTATTTTCATTGATTCTGGCAGCTCAGTTAACCCAGTAAATGCTGATCTTTTTCACTCCAGAGAAGTTTCAGGACGCAAATTAGCCTACTAATTGAGACAGTGTGTGAGTGTACGCGAGGAAACTGAATATTTTAGGTTCGTCATTTCTTACGCTTTGTATCCGGCGGAAGAACAATAGCAAATCATTTTTGGTCATAGAAGGATTAGCCTCAGGTGAAATGGTTTTGCTAGGACACCCTTCTTTGCTTAGACATAACATCTCAACATTCTTGAGATTCAGTGGATTACAATGGGTGAGTCAAGGTTGTTTTGTTCCATATATACACAGGAAAAAACTGTGAGAAACCTAAGACACGATTTGAACATGTGTAAACACAGTCATTAGAAAGTGAAGATATTCTTAGAAGATCTTTCAATGGATTTTGTTGGAAGATATTGAATTGCAACCGCGAGTTCCTACATTGGTTAAAGTGTCAGTGAAAGAAGAATTTTTTCCTTCTCCAAGGTGTCGCGATGTTGAGGAACCGAAATTCAAAAGACGTTGTGAGTACGGTGTCAGTAAATGAAGTTTCAGTCGCAGGCGTGACACCGGTAGAATTAGTTAGCTATCAAGACTCAGTGAAAAATATCACAAAAATTTACTTATGTAGTGATTTTGAAGAGAGAGTTTAATGAAGAACATAAATTAGTGAGTTTTGTGGAGACGGGAATATGTTTCTAACGAGAGCAACTTAGTTCCAGTCCAGGTTCCATGAACACTTGGCTAAAGTTGATTGTCTGGAATATTCAGATAAAGTAGAAAGTTTTGAAAGAATATCTAGATATCATTGCTTTGAAGGAGATAAATTGAGAGTTACAGATGTTTTAGAACATTCAATCCGCCTGAAAAGTACAAATCCCATATATATTCCAGCATATCGAATTCCTTTTAAGATCAGAGAAAGAAGTAGAAAAAGAAGTTCAGGAATTGGGAGTCGGAAAGCATATCAGGCCGTCAATTATAAATATAATTTTCCTTTAGCGCAGTTCAGAAAGACGGTAGTATCAAAGTTTGTGTAGATTTTCGTAAATTGAATGAAAAAAACATGCCCAGATAGATATCCTGTAGCTTGTTTGCCTGATTTGTTTGTTGAGATCGGTGGCAAGAATATATATTCATCTATAGATCTTATGCAAGGGTTTTTACAGGTTCCGCTTTGTGAGTAATAGTAAATATACGCATTTTCGGTACCAAAGGGACATTACGAGTTTAATAGGATGCCTTTTGGATTACAAGGGTCCCCAATAACATTTACTAGACTGGTTAACACAGTACTTCATGGCTTGTTAGGAAAGTTGGTGTTTGTGTACATGGATGACATTCTCATATGCACAGATACAATTGAAGAACATCTAAAATTAAAGAAAGAAGAAGTCCTCAGCGATTACGGTTCGGCTGGATTAAAAAAGATCAAATTGGCCAAATGTGAGGTTTCTGAAGAGAAAGAATTGTCTATTTAGACATGTTATCTCTAAAGAGAGAGTCAGAGTGAATGATGAGAAAGTTAAAGCCATTGTGAATTTTCCAGTTCCCAAAACCAGGAAACGAATTCGTTCGTTCCTAGGTATTGGGTTTCTTTCGCCGTTTTGTGGAATTTACAATGGCGTCTCCATTGACAGATTTGTTGAGAGAAGACGTTAAGTTTGTTTGGGTGATAGTCAACAATTAGCTTTTGAGCAGCTTAGAACGCTTTGGTGAACCCACCAGTTTGGGGGTTTCCAGATTTTGAACCGTTCACCTTGGTGACTGACGCGGAGTCAGGAAGGTGTAGGTGCGTGTTTGATACAGAAATTTGAGGAAATTACACCCAATTGCTTTTATAGCAGAAAGTTCAAAAGCAACGTGGTAGTAACGAAAAGGCTGATGTCAGTTTAATGGACAGGGAGCTTTCTGCAGTCGTCTCTAACTGTTCATTTTGAATGTTTGTTGGAAACAAAGTTGAGATTTTGAATCATCAGCTGTTGTTAGAAACTTTTTAATAAGCCAAATTGTCGCCCAAGAGAGCACAGTGGTTCCTGACATTGAGAGATTTTGATGCAAACCTCAAATGCAGTGAAGGTAGCATAATGTAGTTGCAGATGCATTGAGCAGATATTTTCCGATCTAGGATGAAATTTCGCTGAATCCTGTGTGAGAGAAAGAGTAAATATTTGGTGTCTAATGTCTCTGATATTGTGGATTCTGAGATATCATGTAGAGGACATACACGTTTCTGGTGCATACTTGAGGGAGAAATAGTGAGTCGGCAGTCTCGGGGAGAGATTGTTGTTCGTGATAGTGAGTAACGCCGTGTGCTATGTGCAGGTGAAAATGTCACTTGGGACATAGGCTTGCTTTCGAACAAAAAGCAAGATGAAGATAAATTGTTGTCCAGATGCTAAGGCATTTCTTAGGGAGTTTCACCGAAGAAAGGGTATAAGTTGCCTTTTCTGGTCTAGAGTTGGAGAATAATTTATTGGTGAGGAAAGTTAAGTATAACTTGAGAAGTACTCGAAGCATGGGTGAGATTACACAAATCATCGTGCCAGAGAGTCTAGTACCACAAGTTCTAGACATTGTACATTGTAAATTTGGTTCTCCTCATTTAGGTGTGGACAAGACGTATGAAAACGTCAGGTCAAAGTTCTTTTGGAAAAATATGTTTTCCGCAGTAGAAGCCTTTGTGAAGAAGTGCGCTATTTGCAATGCGAATAAGCCAGCGACGACAGTGTCGTGTCGTTTGGGTTCATTTCCCGTACCACATAGGCCATTTCAGAGAGTGCATATGGATATTCTGGGTAACTTCTCAGAGTCGCTTATGGTTATAGACATTTATTAGTAGTTGTTGACAGGTTAACTCATTTTGTTGAGATTTTCCCATAGTACAAATCAGCTGAGAAGTTGCTATGGCGTTCTTTAAAGGGGATAATTTGTCGATAATTGTTCCTGAATGTCTGATCACAGACAATGGTAGGGAAGTTTTATTAATAAGACTTTGGAGTGCTTGCTAATTTGCTGGGAATAAAGAACGTATCTATAATCCATTAGACCTGAAGCGAATGGGTTATGTGGGCAGATCGGAAAGTAATCAGCGAAGCTTTGCGCATGATGGTGAGTGGTTCCGATACACATTGGGACAGATCTTTGGATGATATGCGATATAATTATCCAATACTATGATGAATGACACAATTAAGATATCTCAGCAGAAGCTTTTTATGAATTTGGGATTGAAAGGACCTTTGATTTGTTACCAGAGCGAGTTCAAATTGATGTTACGGTCACTTCGTTGATAAATACAGCGAGAGAAAAGATTTGCACGTATCAGTAAGAGCGAACTTAGTTCGCGTTAATGGTAAGAAAAAGTAACGCGAAATCGAGGGGTTGCTTTTCGATGGGTGATAGAGTGTTTGTTAAAGTGAATGTTCGGAATGATCTGAATTATAAATTAAGTCCAAAAGTTCCACGGACCTTTTGGTGTAGAGATCAAAAGGAATAATTTTAATAGTTAAAGATGTAAATACTGGAATTGACAGAAATTGACCCATATTTCGAAGTTGAAGAAAAGTTGGGATGTAATGGAACATTTGTATATAGTTATGTGAATTGGAACATTTGTATATAGTTAGAGGGATAAATGGGTTGATGTTTGTATATATATAATATTTATTTTTTTTTTTGTCTCTTCTTTGTTCTAGATATTTGAGATTCTTAATCATTTGTTTTCGAATGATTTTAGGAATTGAGACATGGGCTAATTTCATACGCGATTTGATCTGTGTGTTAGTGTGTTATTGTGTTATGGCGTTATGATGAGTTTAGTCATCTGACGCAATGTGTGTGTTGTTTAGGATTTTTTTTTGGGGGGAGGTACTTGGTATATCGGACCAGGTAAAGTCTGATCTTTTTTTTTCAGGTTGAGATCGAATTTGAGTATTTGGATTTTTCTCAGTCTCTTTTTAAATGAAGGGAGCTGTGTGAGTATTAGTTGTTAGATCATGTGGGGCGGTGCCATTACGTCAATTGCTGTTTTGTTGAGAATTAGTCAGGTGTTGCAGAAATGTTGCTAACCGGGTAGAACTTTCATGTCTTTTACGAGATGGT
>NC_089795.1:385753-410753 GCF_040412425.1 Macrobrachium rosenbergii | reverse complement strand
TATATATATATATATATATATATATATATATATATATATATATATATATATATATATATATATATATATATATATATATATATATATATATATATATATATATATATATATATATATATATATATATATATATATATATATATATATATATATATATATATATATTATATATATATATATATATATATGTAATATACAGTATAATATATAAATATAAGAAGGCCCATAAAACACTATTTAAATATTGAAACCATATATTCGGGCACTTGTTTCTGTGCCCCTGTATCACTGGTAGAATATGGACAGGTGGACTGTTACAATGGTATATATACAAAAACATGAAGGTGTGGGCCTTAGGCCTCGATGTTAAGGAGGTGGCGTTTCTTAGAGGAGATTGACCAATATTCCTAGTGGTTTTGGCCTCATTAGCTATATTTGGCGATGATATATGGCGGTCGCGTTTATTGGGTCATCTTCTTCAAAAAGGGGTGAGGATTAAGGTGTCAATGGCGTCCGATTTCCAATTCCCTGAGTTCAAGGTTCATATTGTTGGTTTGATTGATGATAGCAGATTCCAGCATCTTTCTTTTGCAAACATGGAAAGCTACATTTTGATAAACCATTAAAATTACGCAATCCATTTAATCAACATTTAATGTATTTCAGCATGTAGAAAATTGGAAAATAATTTTGAAAACCTCCAAAAAAGAGCGAAATTATACTGATCTTTTGTGCTCTGTTATTCTCAAAATACCATAGATTCTCTAAACAGTAAAAAATATTTAAAAGCCGGAGTTTACAAGATACCGTAAGTAAATTCGTCATGACATTTATGTAGGCGAGACAGGCAGATCGCCCTCGCAAAGAATAACAGAGCACAAAAAGATCAGTACGTTACGCTTCGGAGAGTTCGGGAATTTTCCTGCCATATTAGAAATACAGGGCATGTCATTAACTGGAGGGGGGAGTTGGTTTTCAAGAGTAGCTGTCCTATAAAAAGAAAGATGCTGGAATCTGCTATCATCAATCAAAACCAACAATATGAACCTGTGAGGACATTGGAAATCGACGCCATTGACAATTAATCCTGCACCGTTTTTCAAGAAGATGACCAAGAAACGCCACTGCCAGATCCATCGCCAAACGGGAGCCAATAGATGAGGTCAAAACCACTAGGAATTTGGTCAATCTCCTCCTTCTTAAGAAACGCCACCTCCTTAACATCGGAGTTATAAAGGCCACACCTTCATGTTTTTTATATATACCATTGTAATTTCCCCACCTGTCCATATTCTACTCAGTGAACAGGGGCACAGAAACAATGGTTTTTGGAACTATGGTTTCAAAGTTTAAATAGTGTTTTATGGGCCTCATATTTTCATATATATATGGCAAACATTTTCAATATATATATATATATATATTATATATATATAAGTATATATTACCTCCATATAACCTATATTTTATATTATAGTATATATATATATATATATATATTTGTATATAATATATATGTGTGTTGTGTGTTATGATATATGTAATATATTAATTTATATTGTAAATATATATATATAATATATATATATATATTTATATATATATATATATATATATCAATTTTTATAATTTTTATAGTTTTAAACTCAACACTATCTCATTTCCTCCACAGGGCCTGATATCATACCTATAATTGGTTTATTTAATGAGGTTTCTTTCCTATATTAAAAAATAACTGCTTTTCAGACAAACTTGTTTAAAATGCTAAGGAAAATGCTAAATATAGGTTCATGGAAAATTATCAATTTATATATACAAAAAAAATGTTTGCCAGCTTCCATTTTACATGAGGTGGCGATCTTTTCAGAAAAAAGGAATTGACGAAATTTCTAGTGAATTTTTGGCCCTAAACCTTAAAGTAGTTCCAAAAATCCATTAACGATGGATCTGTTCAGAATGAAAGACCGTTTCTTAGTCATCTTCTAAAATCGGGTAATGTTAAGGTGTCAATGGCGTCCGATTTCAATGTCCTCCTGACAGGTTGTATTGTTGGTTTGATTGGTGAGAATAGATTCCAGCATCGTTTCTTTTAGAACGGACAGCTACTTATGAAAACCAACAGTCAAACAGTTAATGACACTATTCTAGGTCATTAGGAAAATTACGAATCTAAAGATAATTTCCTACTGATCTTTTGTGCTAGGTTATTCTTTGAAAGCGATCTACCAATCTTGGAGTCCACAAATGATAAAAAGATAGTTCCTATCATCAATAAACCCGGCTTTTCCCTGTTTGTTATTTAATATACGTTAACGCCAGCGAACCTTAATGGATTTGGGATAATGGAAAATGAAAGAGATTATTTAGCCCGAGTTTTTCGAGGATAAGGACAGAAAGCCATCGTATGGAATTTTTTATTTTGTTGTTTGAAAAATATTTTTTGTCTGTTTTTGGGACTTCATGTATTTTGTATATTTTATTTAATGTTTAGTTAATAGCCCTCTCGATAATGTTGTGGTGGATAAAGCATTTTGCGTTAGGTGTTTCTGATCATGCTGATGTTCTTTCCAAACTCATTTGTTTACATATTCCTAAGTTTGAGGAATGGATTATGCAGTGCATGATTTTTACTGAGTATCTTTATTTAGAAATGAAGGATGAGATTATGAATCGTGGAAACGTTCATATATATGTAAATGCATACCGTTATGTTTTATTATGATCATTACATCTGGAGAGAACGGCAGTTTTCCGTCCTTTTCCCATTCTGTTTTAAATTTATGGTCGGAATAGCGAATTTATATATATTAAATATATATTAAAGTATATATATATATATATTGTCCCAGAAAGTATATATATATCTATATATATATATATAGATCATATATATGGGGGTTTGATATACGACAAAAGTTCTGTATATCGAAATATATATATATACATATATATTATAGAAGGGGTATATATATATATATATATATATATATATATATTTGTTTATATAAATTACCATATATAAATATAAACACGTTGTTAGTTACACAGAGGTTGATAAGTTTTAAAGTTTTATCTATGCCAAGATAAAATGGTCTATATATATATATATATGAATTTTGTGCTCTGTAAAGAAGAAAATCTACCTGTCTATATACATAAATGTCATGACAATTAACAACGGTATACATAAAAACCGGCTTCTTCCCTTGGTTATTTAAGTATACGTTAAAAAAAGAAGAACTAGATGGATTTGGGAAAAAGAAAATGAAAGATTATTAGAACTGAGTTATAAATGGCCTTTTGGATGTTTTCATATATGGAAGCTTTATTTTGTTAAATTAATTTATATTGAAATCCATATCATGTTTGAGGTATATATATATATTCCATCCAATATGATTTATCTGTCTTATCATTTTGATAATTAGTATATTTCCATATACTATATTATCATAAAGAATGATCTTTATGTATATCCTATATATATATAAAATCTCTCCAGAGAGATATATTGATTACATTGAATGATTAGTAATTCTATAATCAACCCTCTCCTCTATTTATATACACTCCCAAAACACATAAAGATATATATTTACGCCCCATATATATATGGATCTCTTTCATATACAAATTATCAAAATGGCTCACCGCCCCCTTCTTATCTATCTTTCTAGATATCTCATCCTCCCATATCATATATCTTAGATTTATAAATATTAATAGTTTAAACATCCCCTCAAACAACATCAAACTGCTCAGTCTAGGAAGACTCTGATTCATTATTTACTAATAAAGGGATTGCCGACGGGTTGTTTTTCTAGGGAAGAGGAAGTTACAACCATATGAAGACCAAGGGGAATTGGCATAGATAAAACTTTAAAACTTAGGGGTTTGTGTAACTAACAACGTGTTTTCTTTCAATGGTAATCTTCATTACAAACAAAAATTTGACAGGCTGTATATGTGGCAAAGTCCCTTTTATCACCCTTCTAGCAAACTTGTACATGGAATATTTCAAAACAGAACTTTTGTTGTCTATCAAACCCCATAACATGATCTATGCTTAGATCGTAGATGATATCTTTACTTTCTGGGACAATAGCTGGGGACTGTCTGAATTTTTAATCAAGCAAAATTCGCTAGTTCGACCATAAAATTTAAAACAGAATGGGAAAAGGTGACTGAAAACTTCCGTTCCTAGAATTACTGATGAAAAAACAGAACAGGTATTATTTACAGTATATCTGAAAACCCACCAGTTACCACTGTCGTTTTACATTCATTTCTTGCTACCAGTACGTCTCCGTAAAATCATGGTCTTGGGTGCAACTTTATCCCCAGAGGACTTAGGATATGTTCAAATGAGTACCTGGATCAAGTCCTTTAAAACACGATCCGCCAACACCTATGCAACTGGTCGGAGTCACACATTATCGAGAGGGCTGCCTGTAAAGCAAATCCAAAATGTTACTACAGAGGTCCCGTTAACAGACAAATAGATTTCAACAACAAAATAAAGCTTCGGTACGATGAAAACATCCAAAAGGTTTTAGCAACTCAGTATCTAATAATTTCTCTCATTTTCCATTATCCCAAATTTCCATCTAGTTTAAATTGTTAACGTAGCTTTAAATAACAAAAGGGAAACCGGAGTTTGTAAGATACCGTGTAGTAATTGTTATTTTACATTTCTCTGTACTGTCCGATCCAGTATCCATTTGTCAAAGAATAACAGAGCATAAAAGATCAGTAAGTTACTTTTGGAGAGTTCTGAATTTTCCACATATTAGAAATACAGGTTAATGTCATTAACTGGATGGGGAGTTATTTTCAAGAGTAGCTGTCCGTACAAAAGAAAGATGCTGGAATCTGCTATAAATAAATCAAACCAACAATATGAACCTGTCAGGAGGACATTGGAAATCGGACGCCATTGAACTTTAATCCTCGCACCCTCTCTTTTGAAGAAGATTTTTTATATAAACTACTTAGATCCATCGCCAAACGGAGCTAATGAGGCCAAAAACCACTAGAATTTTTATCATATATATATATATATACGCCATATATATATATAACATATATATATATATATATACATATTCATTTTTGTATATATACCATTGTAATTTTCCACCTGTCCATATTCTATATGTGAACATGGGCACAGAAACAAGTATGAAATATATATATTCAACGTTTAAATAGTGTTTTATATATATTATTATCATATTACACTGTATATATATATATAAATATATATATATATATATATATATATATATATATATATATATATATATATATATATATATATATATATATATATATATATATATATATATACATATATATGGCACACACATGTCCATATGATGTCTGCATATGTTCATAAATAAAGGGAGAGGCCGACTTCAGTGATGGCAATGAAAATATAATTTTAGCTTAAAATCATCAGTCGAATCAAATGGTATTATAAATCAAAAAACTAATCTGCCTTGGTAAAGATATATACATATATATATTTTCATGATGTTGCCTTGTAATGCATATATCCTTCTATAATTTTGACAAATTTACTTTTTTTTTCATGTGTTATATGTAATGATAATGATGGTTGAAGTGTCATATTTAGTTTGGCATCAGATCTCAAAAAAACTGATGATTAAATAACTTAATAGCATAATTTAGAATTGATAATACAATTTTAATAATAACGTAGTTTAGAATAATATCTTTCTTGATAAAAGCGTAGTATATGAACACATATGTGTCCGGCAAGGACTTGTTTCATTTCAATTGTCATCAGGTGAGATAAGAGAGAAAGCTTTGTTTTGGTTAACGTGATGACAGTTTTGGATAACAAATACTGATTCGTCCCATACAAGATCAAGACGAGTGATTTCACGTCGTTACTTGTTCGAGTCACGTACACCACTTTTCAAAACATTTTGCTGGGATGACGTATCTTTCCTTCTAGAAGTTTCTCCATGCTATCTCGCACTCAAAATGCTTTAATGACGTTACCTCCCTGTTTCTAGAAACACTTTTGTATCTCATACCCAAAAGCTTTAATGACATCATGTAATTGTTTCACGTGTTACTGGAATTCTAAAATCTGTTTCATTCTGATTTCTGAGACCAGTTAATTTGGTTCCCTCTCTCTCTCTCTCTCTCTCTCTCTCTCTCTCGTTCTTAGAAAGAGATTACTTTTAATGCAGTGTTTGTGGTCACGTATTAGCATTAACTTTTGAGATCTGAATTTAGTAAAGTTATTTAATTTGTAACGGCGCCTGGTAAAAAAGTGTGTTTTGTGGTAACGCAGCTGCAGCAAGAGATTTTACAGAGGTTTTCACAAGTTTGTGTAAGGTAATGTAAATTTTACTTATTAATACCATGGTATGATAAGTTAGGAAATTGTGCCAGAGTGAAAATATTATTGATAAATTTTATATGTATTTTTGTGTGTTTTTCAGTTTGCAATCTCTTCATATTTTCACATTTTTTTTATGTTTGTGATGTAACATTTATTTATGTACCACTTTAAATATTTCTTGGTAATTTAACATTGCATACTTGATTTAATATTTCATTTGTTAAGATTTTCTTTTTTAAATCTTGAGTAATTCTTGATAGTTTAAATTTTGCTTGATTAATTTAAATTCCTGATAAACCTTTTGTGAATTAGTTTTGTTTTATAATTTAATTCAAGAATTAATTAAGTGTTGTGTTATTTTCAAGTAATAATAAATTTTTCAGATTGTGAATTCTATTTATAAACTTTAAATTTAAAAATAAATTTTTTTATTTAACATTTTCAGAAAAACAGTTTTTCATTTATTGATCACCAGTTAATAGGATTGATTGTGTGTGCATAAGGCAAAGTGATAAGCATGTTTTGTTCTTTTAGTTTTGCTAAAGTGAATTAAGACCAGGGAAACAGTTAGAGTTGTTTGATGGATTGATGCCCTTTTACTCTATAATATTTCTAGTTTAATTTTTGATACCTCACACATATTCTGATAAACTTAGTTTGATTTTTCAAGTAATAAATACATTTTTTCTTAAGGGATCACTGTTACCTTTAGAGTACTCAGTCATAATAATTAATGTTATGAGAGTTCAGGTATCTGTCCGAAGTGAGGTATATTTTTAGAATTTTGAGATTAGTTGTGCAATAACCAGGTACTTAATACGGATCCTGACAATATATATATATATATATATATATATATATATATATATATATATATATATATATATATATATATATATATATATATATATATATATATATATATATATATATATGATATATATATCTTATATTATATATATATATATATAAAGATTAATGGGGAATTGGGATACGCATTTTGTTTTAATCCTATGTTTCGTGACAACATCGCTACATCTTCAGGGATTTTCTACAAAATAAAATATAATATGTTAACATAAAATAAGAGCTGATTATAAGATCCAATAGCTGAAAAAAGCTAAAACAATTTTAATGGTAAAATTACAACTCACAGACTTAAATTACATGTACACTTGATTGAAACTGAGACTAGAGGTACAAAAAAAATGATAAAAACGAAACAAACATTTAAATATCTCGGCAAAATTATATATAAATAAATAGAATGCCAACACATACAATAAAAAGCAAAAATCATACACTCATAAAACTACAGCTGAAGACAGCTACACACAACCAACCTTTCAGTATCAAAGATAAAGCACACTAAAAGTAAACAACGTCAAGAGGTACAAAGACTGACAGAAAATTTTGGCTAAAAACAACGGGACAGCAGAGGAATGGTTCTTTAGAGTCGGAACTCGTAATTTGTTATTTAACGTTTCCAAAATCAGCAGTCTGTTGAGTTCCTTTGTTTGGCCAATAATTCTAAAATCTTCATATTTGATGGTACTTTTACATTTAATAATGTGATTCCTTATATAAGAAGTTTCTGGGTTAGATAGCTTACACCCAGTTCTATAACTAACGCCCCGATGAGAATCGGCCCTGACAGTGAGAAGACGCCGGGTAGATCCAATATATTTTCCCAGATTACATCTGGGACAAGTGTATTCATAAACGACGCCCGACGTCGTCAAAGGGCAGAGCCAATCCTTAAACTTGAAGAGCGATTTGTCTTAGGATTCTTAGGTATAACCTTTAGATTTATGGCTCAAAATGTTTATGTACGATCTTAGTAAAGTCTCTCCGGAAATTGTCATTTAATAGATACGGGAAACTGGCATAAAGAGGTAGCTTAGGGACCTTAAAACGTCAATGATGTTCAGAAAACTTTTTGTTAAGAAGTCTATTTAAAATTTTATAGAAGATCTTAGAAGGAAAGCAGTTATTAGAGAAGTACTGGAGGAGAAAAGTAATTTCGTTGTGGAAGAGAGTCCAGCTAGAGGTAAGAGACAAAGCCCGATAGAGCAAGGTATATATAGAGTTAAGTTTGAAATTGAGGAAACCGAAACTGTAGAAGTTGGAACCGAGACGAGTGCTCCCTGGCCTTCCGCCCTTTGTTTTACTCACGCTATGTGGACGACACTTTTATCTTATTCAAACATGAGTTCGATGCAGACCGGTTCTTGGATTTTTCTAATAATTACCGCAATAATAATAATTTTACAATGGAAAAAGAACAAAATAAAAAATTAGCCTTCTTAGATATTTTGGTCTCTAAGGAAAATTACTGTTTCTGTACCTCAGCTTTTAGAAAGAAAACATTTACTGGTCTCGGTTCCAACTTCTAAAGTTTGTTTCCTCAATTTCAAACTTAACGTTATATATACCTTGCTCTATCATGCTTTGTCTCTTACCTCTAGCTGGACTCTCTTCCACAACGAAATTACTTTTCTCCTCCAGTACTTCTCTAATAACTGCTTTCCTTCTAAGATCTTCTATAAAATTTTAAATAAACTTCTTAACAAAAAGTTTTCTGAACATCATTGACGTTTTAAGGTCCCTAAGCTACCTCTTTATGCCAGTTTCCCGTATCTATTAAATGACAATTTCCGGAGAGACTTTATTAAGATCGTACATAAACATTTTGGAGCCATAAATCTAAAGGTTATACCTAAGAATCCTAAGACCTTTGGCTCGCTCTTCAAGTTTAAGGATCGGCTCTGCCCTTTGATGACGTCGGGCGTCGTTTATGAATACACTTGTCCCAGATGTAATCTGGGAAAATATATTGGATCTACCCGGCGTCTTCTCAGGGTCAGGGCCGATTCTCATCGGGGCGTTAGTTATAGAACTGGTTGTAAGCTATCTAACCCAGAAACTTCATATATAAAGAATCACATTATCAAATGTAAGAGTACCATCAAATATGAAGATGTTAAAATTATTGGCCAAACAAAGGAACTCAACAAACTGCTGATTTTGGAAACATTAAATAATAAATTACGAGTTCCGACTCTAAAGAACCATTCCTCTGCTGTCCCGTTGTTTTTAGCCTAAATTTTCTGTCAGTCTTTGTACCTCTTGACGTTGTTTTCTTTTAGTGTGCTTTATCTTTGATACTGAAAGGTTGGTTGTGCGGAGCTGTCTTCAGCTGTAGTTTTATGAGTGTATGATTTTTGCTTTTTATTGTATGTGTTGGCATTCTATTTATTTATGTATAATTTTGCCGAGATATTTAAATGTTTGTTTCGTTTTTATAATTTTTTTTGTACCTCTAGTCTCAGTTTCAATCAAGTGTACATATAATTTAAGTCTATGAGTTGCCATTTTACCATTAAAATTGTTTTAGCTTTTTTCAACTATTACATCTCATAATCAGCTCTTATTTTATGTTAACATATTATATTTTATTTTGTAGAAAATCCCTGAAGATGTAGCGATGTTGTCACGAAACGTAGGATTAAAGCAAAATGCGTATCCCATCGTATTCCTGCCCTTAATCTGCTTCCTCGTGTGAGTTAGCTCCTTGCGCGTCTGATGTGTTCTTACACACACACACACACAAAGAGGACAATTATAATATATAGCACACACATACATGATGATATATATATATATATATATATATATATATATATATATATATATATATATATATATATATATATATATATGTGTGTGTGTGTGTGTGTGTGTGTGTGTGTTATATATCTTTAACATAATAGAAAACCATTTCAAAGCATAAAAATTTACATTAATTCGGCTTATACATCAAAAGCTTATACAGTTAATTATGCAACTAATGCAAGGGAATGCTCAGGTTCAAGTTCCCTTTGCAGCACGATTAAGTTTATGTAACCTAAGCTGAACTGATTAATGCGTTTTATATAGCTGTTGCAATAACGTAGCGTGCCATAGATATGATTTGATCAATGTCAAGTTTTCCTTTTATCTTGATGAAGGTGACACTTAAATAATTATTTATTAGTTTCAACAATGCTTTTTGATACCATTTGACTTTGAATTCTGCGCAGAGTATAATCCTATTTGTAGAATTACTTTTAAAATTAAGTTATAGAATATGTGTTCTTATTCATTTAAAACAGCTAGGAAATTTGAAGAAATATGTAAAGGTTTATTTTATCTCTCAGGTGTGATTTCCCTCACGCTTATACAGGCACAACCATGCACATTCAGTTCTATGCAACTGCATATAAACGTTCTCCCTCACTCACTCTACACAAACACGCACCGTCATGAATGTATGCATGCCATTACATACTTTGTGCAGTAACATCCATGTGTAGTGTTCTTAACAACAAATACAGACTTGATCTTTATGCAAAGTTAATTCACCCGAAAGGAATAGTAACATCTAAAAGTATGTGTTGATGCTGGTGAGTTACTTGAAGATACTAATGAGTTATGTGTTTGTTTTCAGTAATCTTAATTGTACATTAAATTGCAATATACAAATCATCTTAGTCACAACCCATTTCATTTCACATGGCCAACATATGCTGAATTCAGAATCTGAAATGGCTTTGAAATTGCTTCTTTGGTTTCCGGTTTCGAGTGAAAATTTTCCAAGAGATTCGTCTGACAGGTGGGAACAGGATATTTCGAAATTCGAGCTGTCTGAATGCTCATCGACTGAGAGTTTTCGAAAGAGAAAAGAATACCTCAGGGTTTATGGTTTATCATTTCATAAGCCTAAATATTTGAACTGTCAAATACTATTTCCTCTGTTATGTTTCTATATTATATATATATATATATATATATATATATATATATATATATATATATATATATATATATATATTATAGTATATATATATATATATTATATCATATATATATATATATACATTACACACACACACACACACACATACATATATATATATATATATATATATATATATATATATATATATATATATATATATATATATATATATATATATATATGTGTGTGTGTGTGTGTGTGTGTGTGTGTGTGTGTGTGTGTTTGAATCCCACAGGAAAAAGACAGGCAGAATTTCAGTAGTACCAAGCGCTTTCACGTTTATTGACGCATCGTCGGGGCACAAATGAGACACAAATATGAAGAAGGTTACAAAGTAAACAAATAGAACAAGAAATAGCAGATGGTCAATTGTCAAAGGATAATAAACAGAAAGTTAATCTAGGATAATCCGGGATCGAGCTGTCACAAACTGAACCTAAGACCAAACAAAATGACATACTAAAGTTTAGGCTTACAAAATCCAAAAACATGTATAACCTTGAATACCAGATGGTTAATTGCCAAGGGTTAAAAAGAATGATAGTGAAACTTATACGAAACTGAGGTCAGATCCCACACAGACTGTTAACTCTCATTTTAGCAAACAAATTAAATCCATATTTAACAGCCCTGACCATTTAATTAAACAGTTTACCGCACAGTGCCCCTCCCTACCATATCTCTATGGTTTAGTCAAGACGCACAAAATCAATAACCCTATTAGACCAATCATTAGTTCAGCTGGTTCAGTTTCGTATAACTTATCTAAATGGCTTGTAAAAATTCTTACACCATTGGTAGGAAACATTTCTAATACGAATATAAAAAATAATATCGATCTTATAGACAAATTGAATAGCTTGAATTTGAAATTTGATTTTACTATGGTTAGTTTTGATGTTGTCTCTTTATTTACGAAAGTGCCGGTAGATGATTTACTGGAATTAGAGGAAGAATTAGTAAGTTATGACATTCCCTTAACTGTAGCAAACCTCACAAAACTTATAAGGTTTTGTATCAAAGATAGTAAATTTTGTTTCAATGGGGAATTTTTTTGTACAAAAGTTTGGTATGGCTATGGGTAATCCCTTATCTCCTGTCCTTAGCAATATTTACATGGAATTTTTTAGACAAAATTCTTACCAAGAATTTTGAACCCTGAAAATTTATATGGTTTAGGTATGTAGATGACATTTTTGTATCTGGCCAGTTCACGAAAATCTCCAGGAATTTCTCGTTAAGCTAAATAATTTAGTCCCTTCTATAAAATCTACTGTAGAGGAAGAAAGAAATTGTAGTTTGAATTTTCTTGATGTAACAGTCCATAGACATGATAGAAATTTCACCTTTTCAGTCTTTCGAAAATCAACTAACATTGCCTCTTTTGTTCATTATCATTCCAATCACCATCAGAATGTTAAATTCTCTATTTTTTTGGAATGTTCTTAAAGGCTTTACGTGTTTGTAGCCCGCAGTTCATTGATGCTGAGATCAAAACTATTTATGATATTGCTTTGAAACTTAAATACCAAGGACCTTTTTGTAGATGTAGCATGGAAAGAGCCAAGAAAAAACATTTTATTTAACTAATAACAAACTTGAATTCAGTAAGCATAATATTCTCAAATTACCGTATGACGAAAGGTTTTTACAAATTCCTAGCGTTTTAAAGCTTTTCAACATAAAGGTTGTTTTCAGTAATTTTAATGTTAAGAGTTTAGTGATAAAAAATTCTCCTAGAGATGTTTCTGGCTGCATCTATGAAATCCCTTGCAAAAATGTGATAAAATATATTATTGACAAACTGGAAAACCACTTTCACAACGAATCAAACAACACAAATATTTTGTGAGAACTGGCCAAATATCGAATGCATTATTCGTACATATGAGAGATTTAGATCATCCTATTAACTGAAGTAAAGCAAGACTTTTAGTCCCATGTGCAATGACACAGTTAAAAGGAATATCATCGAATCTTGTTTTATTAAGTCAAATAATGAAAGTGTTCTAAATTTAAGATTTGGTTTATTTAAACTTGATGCTTTAATAATTTAAAAAGTTGTTGATAAATATAAGCAAAATTGATATAAATTTTTATACGTTACTGCAATTTGAATGGGTATTATTCTGTTTTCCTTATGATTAAGTATATATTTGGATTAGTTTGTGACCGCGTGATCCCGGATTTCCCGTGGATTAACCTTTTCTTTTTAACCCCTGGCAATTAACCATCTGGTATTCAAGTTTATACATGTTTTTGGATTTTGTAAGCCTAAACTTTAGTATGTCATTTTGTTTGGTCTTAGGTTCAGTTTGTGACAGCTCGATCCCGGATTATCCTGGATTGACTTTCTGTTTATTACCCTTTGACAATTGACCATCTGGTATTTCTTGTTCTATTTGTTTACTTTGTAACCTTCTTCATATTTGTGTCTCATTTTGCCCAGACGTGCGTCAATAAACTGAAACGCTTGGTACTACTGAACTTCTGCCTGTCTTTTCCTGTGGGATTCGCTTATACACTGTCACGTGCATCTAGTGTGATTTTTCAATTAAACGTGAAAGCGCTTGTCTAAATTTACTGAGAGCAACTGCACCAGGAACTGAGTTTTCCCTGCTTCCCTGACCAGCAATAATAGAACATTGCCTGAATTGTATGGCCCAGTGGGTAACGCCTAATGCTTTTAACCTGAGAGACCTGGGTTTTTTCCTCCACACGTGATTGGATAATTCGAATGAAATGTTGTCTTATGCACTGAAGTTGGGGAAAACTCGCTGGTATGCAAGCAGTTAGCTTGCCCAGGTAATTTTTTGGTTGTTTTCAGTCACGATCCGACGTGAGTCAGAAATTTATTTCTGTTCCACACGTGATCCAGTGTTGATGATTTTATATATATATATATATATATATATATATATATATATATATATATATATATATATATATATATATATATATATATATATATATATATCTTCTTCTTCTTTTAAGTGTTTTTTATTTTTTGTATATATATACGATTATATATATGTATATGTATATATATATATATATATATATATATATATATATATATATATTTTATATATTTTTATATATATATATATATATATATATATATATATATATATATATATATATATATATATATATATATATTTATATATATATTGTAGTGAGGGAATTTAGATAGAAAGAGAGAGAGAAAAAAGAAGATGAAGAATAAAGTGGAAGCAGAGAGAATAAGGCCAAAAGGTGTTGTTATTTGTGGACTAGAAATATGCCGACCGAAGTTTCGAACTCAAAACAGTGATTTTTGCCATATGAAGCAGTGGTCTTGATTTGCGTATATATATATGAGTATATAGCTAACATTTGCCATATATAATATAAATTCCAGGAAATTGGGGCTGGACAAAGTGATACTTCAACACCTCCAATCAAACATGCTAGGGAGGGTCTTTCACATGCCCTCCTAAGATCATCTCCAATCAAGTCCTCTAATGAGAGATTGAATAAACGTCCACTACAGTCCTTCCCAATCAACTATTTGAAAGGGAGGCCTTGCAGATAAATCCTTCCCTATAGGACTAGAAGGAGGTGGAGTTTGCAGGTAACAAGAATCCATATATCAACAGACTGGAGAGCGACAGAAGAGAGGCAGATTCGAGCAGTGTCCAAGGAGAGTACATCTCCCTTGCTTTGTGTTTGTAGACTGAGTCAAATTAATTACTCAAGAGTGATTTCTGTTTATATGTAACCATTAATTTTGTACTGATTTTGTTAATCTTTTATAAGTTAAATTTCCATTATTAAAGTAAAGAAATTACAGAACTCGTCTCTATACTCCTTCCTAAGAGATATCAATACTTTAGGATAATTTATCTTCAAATTAAAGACAAGTAAAGAAGAAAGAGGTGCTGTCATAGAAGAATAACAAGGTAAGAAAGTGGAAGACTAAATAACAAGTAAAAAGAATGCAAATATATATATATATATAATATCTATATATATATATATATATATATATATATATATATATATAGTTTAGATTTTCCTCTTTGAATGTACATACATCTTGCTCTTTTGTTGTTTGTCTTGTCATAATTATTCCATCCCTGTTCCTTTCGTTCCTCTCTCTTTCTTCAACAACAATTATCTCGAAGTTAGAAGGAAGAATTAATTTCGATAGCGTTTGGACAACACCTTGAGAGTTTCATCAGCTGTGATTAAAATGCCGTAACGATGAGAGAGAGAGAGAGAGAGAGAGAGAGAGAGAGAGAGAGAGAGAGAGAGAGTGCTAAGATTTATGATGTCAAGTTTGACCAGTAAATTATGCTGTTCATGATTAGTTATGTTACGTTTGTCTTTACCTCTTCCATGTTTGCCAGCGATGGAGGAAATGTCGTTTTCGTGTTACTGGTGAACATTGTTGTCGTTCTCGCTGTTTAATGCTCGTTCCTGTAACTCGATGATACCTCCATAACCCTTTAAAGGTCAGTTTAAAACCACTCGAATTAAAGTCCTGTTAAGCAGTTTTATAGTAGATAAGAGTCTTTGAAAGCCAGTTGCTGATTTAATACAAATAAACGAAACATACTCCGTTTGCAACGGCCGTTCAGTGTGAATAATACATGAATCCTCATAACAATGTTTTATCAGCTGCGTGAAATATTATTTACGTTATCCAACAACAGACAAATAATGTAGAATCTATTTTCCATGCAGAATTTTTCTTTTTTCATAAACCATCTATTAACAGCAAAAACTGTATCTCGGTGTTTAAGAAATTATGTTTTCCTTATCATGTTTGAACACAAAGTTGTTTGGCATTACCATGTTTAGGGACCTGAATGATCTATTTTAATGTCAAAAAGTAGCATTAAATTTCTTCTCAGTCAACTTCATGAAATGTATATCATCAAAAGTTGTCAAACAGAAGTTTTGATTTATTGCGTGAAAATGTTATTCGCCTTAGCCCCATTCTTCTAATAAAATAGTCGGTAAATCTTCACCAGTTAAAAGGAAAAGGGGATGGCTCCCACAGGGAACTAATAGTTGTGGCTATTCAAAGATTTTAGGTGTAGCTCTGTTTATCCTCTTGTGAGTCAAGATTGTTCCTCGAAACTAATCCTCATTGCCACAACTTGATACTGCTAATTTGTACCGTACAAGATTTTAATATCAGCTTCTTATCACCAGTCCACTTCCCTTAATCTACTGGAGAGTTTATTTCTGAAGGTTCAAGTATTTTCATTCCCACCCCACTTTTTTTTTTTTTTTACCTGCAACGCGCTTTGTAAATGAAATCATGAATTACAAAGGACTTTTCAGGATGTTACCTAAATTAGAATCTGGGATGAACGAACGGCCTGAAGCTTCAAGAATGCGTAAAATTTCGAAAGGAAGTTCATATATTACAGTCATTATATGAGGTTTCATTTTTCTTTTGTGACCTCACTGGATTTTCTCAGCCCACGGCTCACCACTACAACCAGTAGACAATGGATCCTGCTGGCGTCAAGCGGAAGGGCCCGATTCTCGAAATCTTGCACGCAGAAGGAGAGAGGCTCAAGGAGGATGTCTCAAAAGCATTACGCACCACTTGTCACTTGCCCTTATTACACATGCACATTTGCGCCCTCTGGAAATGAACAGACTTTCCTTTCCAGCAATTCTTCGACTCCGTCATTCCAGACTCTTCCCAGTTTTTTTTTTTTATGATTTCCCGACAAAGTTTTCAGAAATATATATAGCTTTCACAAGCCTGCAATTCTGTAGTCATTCATAATCTCAGCATCCGATATTTAATCTCATTCGTCCATACTGTTGATACTACTTCTGGAATGTTTGCCATTTCTATACTATATCATCTAGCAAAGTATCTTATAGTCCTCGTATTGTGCAATAGTCGAAGTCTTCGAATAGTTTTTTTTTTTTTTATCTATTTAATTTTTATGTATGGACTTCGTTTTCTTTGAAATATGATGACGTTAGTAACATTCTGGCCAAATGTTTTTAGACATTAATACGCAATTACCAAACTGAAATTACTTATGGTTCTGCTCTACATTTTTTTTTTTTTTTTTTTTCTTTTTTCGCGTTTTCTCTTTTCTGAGTGTGCTGGAGAGGCAGTGGAAATTATTACTGAATGACCTCTTATATGCCTCAAAAAATGTAAGAGCTGAGTTGTTCAAGAATGATATAAACACTAAAAAACTCAAAATGTTACAATGTTCACAATCATAATCGAGAAGTTACTAACTGATTCAACAATACCCAGAAAAGAGCATACATCTTTATGAGAATTGCTCTGTTGGTAATATAGAATATATTTCTTATTTTTATTTCATAGTGTGATGTATAAAACTCTGTTTATGCAACTATAAACACAGTTGCCTTTGATACCATGAAAGAAAGTTTAACAAATAGATTTACAGACACAAAAAGAGAAGAGGGGACCGAGGGACAGTCGTTTTGTTGATGTGCAACCAATTTTCAGAAAAAAGAAAAGTCAATAGGACAACTTAATACAAAAGAGAAAAAACTAACGCCTGATTTAAAAGAAAAATGGGTAATTGGCTCTAAATTTAATAAATTTTCAACAATATTTATAAGCAAAAACTGAAAGATTCATACAGTATCAACATATTTATGATACCGTTTCAGTAAAAAAAAAAAAATTCAAGAAAGTAGTATTCGTCATATTTCTGAAGAACGATAAGTATTTAGTGGCTCGTACTTGTTGGCCAGAGTCATCCGAGGCATATGTTAATCATATATGTATCTTATAAGTAAACAAACATAGTAGCATCAAAATATTTTATTGTGATACTATATATTGTAAGGTATCATGGTATTTTTATTGTTTGAATTTGTAATAGCCTTGCGTGGATTGTTTGGTTGTTTTACCTGCCCTTCTGTGTTTTATGTTATGTTGGTGCAAGGCGACGTTTGCTGCTCACTTTTTAAAATTCAGCTTAAGGTTAGCCCAGCAGCAGATTAACATCTCGACAGCAACGGGTGATGGCTTCCTGTTGGCCGCTACAGGTCAAGGAGGAGATCGTCCCGCAGGTTGAGGATGAGGTTGGCAGTTAAGGATTCAACAACAACAGGTGGTGGTTACCTGATGGCCGCTGCAGGTCAAGGAAGAGATTGTCCTGCAGGTCGAGGCTGATGTCCTTCAATATGGAGGTGTTACTTGGAGTAACTGGAGCTCACTACTTTTATGTGGTCTGCGGTTCAAGGATGAAGGATGGTTAAACCATAACCATCACAGGAGGATTCATCCTTGTGACCTCTGAGGGTGTTGTAAATGTGTGTGAAATCTACAGTTTATTTTATTACCGATTAATTGTTTATTGCTGTTGGTCTGTGGTTGTTCCCATGGTTATTGTTGATACTAATGAGCAAGCGTATGGCTAAGGTGTTTATTTATGTCATTATTGTTGATGAGCAAGTGCATGGCTCAGGATATTTTCATATCATAATAAGATGGGGATGAGCAAGTGTAAAGCCCAGGTATTTATTTATGTCATTATTGTTGATGTTGATGAGCATAGGTATGGCTCAGGATATTTTCATATCATAATAAGATGTTGATGAGTAAGTGTATGACTCAGGTGTTGGCCAGGTGTATGGCCCTGATAATGTAATGGTGTCAAAACTTTATTTCATAGTCAACTGCTGCTGCTGTAATATTTTTTATTATACTTTGGGCTGAAACTTTAACTCAATTATAAATATGCAAATAGACTTAGAGATAATTAGTAAATAGGTTTAGGGTTATTTTTGTAATTTGTTTTGCCCCCTCTTCCTTGTTTTGCTTTTGGGCTTCCTGGTCTCTCCAGTTCCGGTCCTCATTTATATAAGAACCTGATGAACCAGGAAGTGGTTCATGGCAAATTGGCGACCTTGAGAGGATCGGTTCTGTAGTGGCTAGGGGCTTCTCTGGCGGTCTTGAGGGAGTGAGTGTGTGGTCAGTTTAAAAAAAAATTTTAGTAAAAAAATTTGTTTTTGTTTAGAAGGGAGGCATAAGGTATTATGGTATTTCTATTGTTTGAATTTGTAACAGCCTTGCGTGGATTGTTTGGTTGTTTTACCTGCCCTCCTGTGTTTTTATGTTGGTGCAAGGTGACATTTGCTGCCCACTCTTTTTCAAATTCAGTTAAGGTTAGCCCAGTAGCACATAAACATCTCGACAACAACGGGTGATGGCTACCTGTTGGCTGTTACCGGTCAAGGAGATCGTCCTGCAGGTTGAGGATGAGGTTGGAAGTTAAGGATTCGACAACAACAGGTGGTGGTTACCTGTTTGCCGCTGCAGGTCGAGGAGGAGATCGTCCTGCAGGTCCAGGTTGATGTCCTTCAGTATGGAGATGTTACTTGGAGTAACTGGTGTTCGCTAATTTTCTGTGGTCTGTGGTTCAAGGATGACGGATGGTTAAACCATAACCATCACAGGAGGATTCATCCTTGTGACCTCTGAGGGTGTTGTAAATGTGTGTGAAATCCACAGTTTATTTTATTACTGATTAATTGTTTATTGCTGTTGGTCAGTGGTTGTTCCAATGTTTATCGTTGTTACTGATGAGCAATTGTATGGCTCAGGTGTTTATTTATGCCATTATTGTTGATGTTGATGAACAAGTGTATGGCTCAGAGTTTTTTCATATCATAATATGTTGATGAGTAAGTGTATAATTCGGGTGTTGGCCAAGGGTATGGCCCTGATAATGTAATGGTGTCAAGTTTTATTATTTCATTGTCAACTACTGTTGCTGTAATATTTTTTATTATACTTTGGGCTGAAACTTTAACTCGCTTATAAATATGTAAATGGTTATTTTTGTTGCTTGTTTTCCTCTCTCTTCCTGTTTCGCTTTTGGACTCCCTGGTCTCTCCAGTTCCAGTCCTCATTTATTTAAGAACCTGATGAACCAGGAAGTGGTTCATGAATATATATATATATATATATATATATATATATATATATATATATATATATATATATATATATATATATATATATATATATATATATATATATATATATACATACATACACACACACACACACACACACACACACACACATATATATATATATATATATATATATATATATATATATATATATATATATATATATATATATATATATATATATATATATATATACATACATACATACATACATACATACATTTACAGTTTTACACGCTGCTGTTGCGTGTTTATTTCCTTAATAATTCAGAAGATATTAGGAGTGTGTAAGGGGGAGAGGCAGACCGACGGAGGAGAGAGCAAAGTGGTCGAATTTAGGAGTGGCACAGACCTTAGTTGGTGGTAGAGGCGTTTATGCATCCTTAGGGAGTTCACACCTGGGTTGGATACTGTTTGCTCTCACTCATTCTCAGCTTCAGTTTGCCCCCTACTGTGATTTCAGTTACTGGCGAGAACCTTTCCTTAATCCACAGGTCATCGCCAGTGACATACCCTAGAGGCAGGCCCCAAGCAAGATGCGCTGCCTTAAAAGGAACGAGGAACGTATGCGTGGAAAACTGTCACGCAGCCATGCTGCACAGCTGCCAGCCATATCTTGGACCAAGCGGGCCCTCATTTTTCGCTCACACTTGGAGTACTGTGACCCATGAACCAGACGCCATCTTGGAGAGCTCAGATCTACATCAGCCAATGATCTTGCATCAAGCATCACAAGGAAGCAAATTACGGTATGTCTCGGAGGGGAAATGGTTTTGCCAGTGTTCTTTAACTTTGATTCGATATCTCTCTTGCATTTCATAACTCCATTCAGTTCCTTTTAACTTCGACTTCTCAACCAGTGTAAATACCAGTGTGTGTGTGTGTGTGTGTGTGTGTGTGTGTGTGTGTGTGTGTTTCCTTGAGACAGTGCATAGAGTAACGTATTTCCTTTGCTAGCAGTGAGTAGAATAATACAAAACCCTCCAACTTGTGTGTTAATTCATTCTACTGTAAGAGAGATCGTAATTCGTAAGGAGTGTCATTGAACGTTTTCTTGAATTCCCGATATGCCAGAGGAATCCGCCCTCGCACGGGCTGATATAATCATATTACCAGTTGGCTTAATTGACTGCTTGCACGTGGTCCATTTATGTACACATTTATGTTACATTGATGTGTTTAATCTCCCATCCAGTTAATTACGGCTGCACAGTATTTTACATGTTCCTTATATTAACCCTTAAGGGAGGGGCTAAATAAATATTATATACATCGCCAGACAGGGCAAACTTTAAGGTTGGCCAATTAAAAAATCAGTGGATAGAGGAAGACATAAAAATGCACATGGTGTAAGTAAAAATTCTAAAATTTTTTCCCTACTTTTCATAGGAAGTTGAAAGTGACTATTTACAAGCCTGTGTGGGGCCTCTTTTACAAGACTCTCATAAAATTATGCTAATTTTACCATGTTATACATGTTTTTTTTTTCTAAAAAAATTCTTTTTATTTTTTTAGTAACATTATAATTACAGCTCACACAATATCATAACAGATAAGAACTAAAATCAGTAACAAATTCTGAGTATATTTGTTATACCATATTTACGAGATTTACTGAGGTGGGGAGATGCAGTCACTTTTTGTGAGGTATACATATTTATTCCAATATTTCTTTGCACTTTCTTTTTAAAATTACAGTTGTAGCTGGCATACTATCATAAAAGATAAGAACTAATTCCAACAGTAATCACTGGGTATATTTATGAGCAAATAAATAAAAAGACCTCATGGGATAGGGAGGGGCAATTTATTCCCCCAAATCAAGTCTCAAGGCGTTCTGATCCCCTTCTGTCCTATGCTGAGCCACTACAGTTGTCATAAGTCATTTATGGACCATTGAAGTGTCATGGACATCTTTCCCACCAAATTCATCCAAATCGTATGGCGCGTAATAGTAATACTCATATAAGTTAGCCTGTCCGTCACTCAAAACCTGTTATAGATCATCATATGATGATGCCCATCCGTTAAGGGTTAAGTGAGATCTGTCCATAATTCCAACTTTTGATTTACCATCTTATGTGATAAATAAAGTAGTGTTGGGTGAGTGGTTCCATTCTCAGCTAGCACTCTGCTGGCCACGAGCTCGAATCTCCGACCGGCCAGTGAAGAATAAGGGGAATTTATTTCTGTGGATAGAAATTCATTTCGCGCTATACTGTGGTTTGGATTCCACAATAAGGCTGTAGGTCCCGTTGCCAGGTAAACCAATTGGTTCTTAGCCACGTAAAATATATCTAATCCTTCGGGACAGCCCTAGAGAGCTGTTAATCAGCTCAGTGGTCTGGTTAAACTAAGATATACTTAACTTAAGTGTTGAAATGCAATCTCACTTTGGCGACCTTCCAGTTGAAACCCACTCTGTTTACGGTCTATTGAGTTTTTTTTTTTTTTTTTTTTTTTTTACAAGGCTACATTGAGCAAAAGTAAAGTAAATTCTGTTTCCCCTCGAAAATGCAAGCAGAATGCTTATAATATCAGCATCAAGTAGCAGCAAGATAACGCTAGTTAAACATGAGGTGTCAATGTGAATCACTTACGAGACACTTCATTCGGATTAATCCTCAAACAAGTCAAGAGAGGAAAAAAGGAAAACATGAGTCTTGGGCTTAAGATAAATAAGAGTTATTTTTACCAAGTTGATTATTAAGCATCATGAATATTACATTGGTTACAAAAGACTCATTATAAATAAATACAACAAAAGGCCAAGAGAGTATCATGAATTCTTACATGAATTTAGGGAGAATGATAATTAGTTTTGAATGATCGCTATCACTGAATAAAATGTCATTTGTGAAACATGATCACGAAATTGTTACCGGCTAAGGAGTGACTACTGAGACTGGAATCCTGAGCTTTAAACTGAATAATATTCAGTGTAAAGATAGGAAAAGAAACACCAGCATCAGAAGCAAAGATATAAACTCTTCTAAGCCAAGAAAATACACCAGATAGGATGCGATAGATACTTTTCCGTATTATGGAAATAAAAGTCACCTATGAATTAACAGAAGTGGGAAAACTTCAAGGAAAAAGGAAAATATTTCATGAGAGAATTCAACAATACTGACTTTATATTTGTTGTATGTTTCACTATATTGAAAAATGTATATTGAAAAGAGCAACGGGTGTTTACCTATATCTGAATATGAAAAGGACAATTTGCACGAAGTAATTAACCGGCTGTGGATGACAAAACATAAGTGTTTGGGAAATAAATGACTTACGCAGCCATAAACATTTCAGGTCATATTTATCTTTTCCACATTTATTGCATCTGTAAATATGCAGCTGCTTACACATGAAAGGGAAAAGAATAGATGCTGATTACTATTTATATTTGTCTACATACTATCTCTAACTCTGTTGGTATGGAAATTGCTGTGCATGTAACTCGTGATGCAGTGAAGATTAATGTTTTAGCAAGAACGATCTGACCTGTTAATTATGAATTACGAGTCATCTGTTCATGCAGTTTATAAATGAAATGCATTAGGTGCATAATGATGTGGAATTGCAGGCTAGGATCAAATTATATTGATTTGAATGTTGGACTCAAATACCTAAGGAAATATTTCTTGTAAAAGGTATACAAAGTAATGTATTATTAGCCCTCTAACCGTCTAGTACGTATATATACGTAGCGCGCCAGATCTACCTGAGACATTTAGTACTTATATATACGGAGAGATGTTTTGACCGTGGCGTTTATCAGGTATACATACGATCGATTTTTCCTGCCTTCTTTTCAAGGTTAATCCACTACATGTTTCCTCTAGGTCCCAGGAAGTCTTGCTGACCATATTGAAAAAAATAAAAACTTCCTCCCAAACCCACTTTTATCTTAATTTTCGTGATTTTCCATAATATCCAAAGCGGGAATTCGCCAGTCACTGCTACGTCGCTAGTATAGCGAGACGCCAAGCAGATTGGGGTGGTTCGTTTTTTACTTGGAAGTTTTGGACTTTCGACGCATGGAGTAGAAGGGCTATATTCCTATCTAATCCAGCTTACTACCGGTAGTGTGTCACTTTCATCTCTGTTTTACTTTTCCAGCTCTAGCTCAAATGAAAAACAATAAGTAATTATAGTTTATAGACATTTATTCTGACTGAAATATGAAAAAAATGTACTCGCTTGACTGTTTCATTATTTTGAAATATGTTCAGTGTATGTGACTGAACTCCAGATGCGCTTCATTCTGAATAGCGACCAAAAATCATTTTATTTATTTATTTTAAAAGCTGTGCATATGTCTACACACACACTCAAACAAATAAACAGGTCATAATTATTCTAGACCAAAATAAATGTCATATAGTATGTAAAAAAAGACACACACACACACACACACACACACACACACACACACACACACACACACACACACACACACACACACATATATATATATATATATATATATATATATATATATATATATATATATATATATATATATATATATATATATATATATATATATATATATATATATATATATATATATATTATGACCCTATACCCAGGTCAGATAGGGTCATAATCTCTTAATGCAATTGTTTTAAGAACATTATCGTATCATCTTACACCCCTAAGACTCTCCTGGTAGCAAATGGCCGGCACTGGGTCAGCACATTCTTTCTCTCCCGTCGACTCCTCTCACTGAATCTATCCTCAAACAAAGGCCCACTGGAATTAAATACCGAGATAAAAAACTAGACTTTATT